>NW_016107390.1:2045481-2051533 GCF_001604975.1 Cebus imitator | reverse complement strand
GTAGTCCAGGCCGTGGCGTAGTCAGGCCATGGCGTAGTCTGCCCGTGGCGTAGTCCAGGCCGTGGCGTAGTCAGGCCGTGGTGTAGTCAGGCCGTGGTGTAGTCCAGGCTGTGGTGTAGTCCGGCCGTGGTGTAGTCAGGCCGTGGTGTAGTCAGGCCGTGGTGTAGTCCAGGCCGTGGTGTAGTCTAGGCTGCGGTGTAGTTCATGGTGCAGTCAGTTCAAAGGACTTTACAAATGGATGGTATCAATGTGGATTCGTGATCTTAAACAGGCCCAGGTTAGGAGGAACCAGCTGAGGGTTTCCAATTGTCATTCCTTACTAAAAGAAATGAGATCAGTGGGGAGGTCTTTGCAGTGACTGAGCAGTGTGGTGCTGGGGCCCACTAAGGGGCTGGGGAACAAGGCTGAAATTCAGAAAAGCGCTTCAGGAGATGAACAGATAGAACTGTTTTCCTCAATAAAGGAGAAGAGAGAATTAATGAGTTTCTGGGATGAAGAAAGGAAGGCCCATGATAACACTGAGCTGAACAGGAAAGGTAGAGAGCTGGTTTTTCACATGTTTCAAATCGATTTTGAATATGTTGACTTTGAGCCAACAGCTTTCAGATGCTTACAAACCTCCAAAAGTTAAGGGAGTATCCCAATTTGTGGGGGGTGTTTCTGGTCCTTCTCCTCAACCAGTTCTTTACATACCTCAGGGACAGAGAGGGCTCCAGTAGCTTCCTGATGCTTCTGCCAGTGACTGCCTGTCATGGGGATTACCTGACGCTCCACAGACGATTCCAGAATCGTCTCCCTGCGGGATCCCTGGGGGCTACTCTTAAGTGAACATCAATTCCCAATTGGGCCAGAAAAGCATTTTCAAGACCTAACTCGGGGTGGGCCCCCATGTATGGAATTCCTCTTTCAACCCTGCAGCGAAGGCTGGCTGAGGGCCTCCGTCCGGCTTCATCAGGCTCTTGCCTCCTAGAGCAAGCATGTCCTCAGCATCCATTCTGCACAGGCTGCCTAGGCAGCCGTCCTCCCCTGCGCTCTTGGCATTCATGTGGCATGGCTATAAATTATGCCCAGCGTGTTCATCTCAGTTTAAATGTGTTCTCATCCCTGAGGAGCAACTAATGGCATCAAGTTACTGATGTGAAAAAAGCCTGCCGCTACAATGACTATGGATTAATGAAATCGCAGTCCTGGCGGCTGGGGTGGCAATAAATCGTCAGCCACTGGTGACACGAATTTTAAATTATGTTCTCCATCCCTTTCCCACTTCTCCAAAATTATTTTGCTATAAAGTTGTTTGGTAAATGTTTACCTTGCTTAAATGTTTGCTTTCCATTAAAAGTTGGTGCAGGCAGGGCCCCCTGCTCTTAGAAAACTGGAAGCGGGCTGAGAGGGATTTAAAAGCCTATCATGCTTTCTCTAGGAGGTGTGAAGGCAAATCTCTTAATCCAGGATCATCACTGACTGATAAATTTCGTTCAGAAAATTTGGCAAACACAAGGTTCTTTCAGTGAACTCTGCTCATCTGACATGTAAGTTACTATCCTTACCTTTTGTCATGACTTTTTACCGAATGCATTTAAAATGAGGAACCAATACAATTCCCACCAGTGTTTTTGAAAGGTAGCGAGTGTATTTCCCATTTCATGAAGGGCCCAGGGAATCCACAGAGGCCATAGGAAGTCTGAGACTCTTTGATCCTAAAGGCAAATTGTTCATATATGCGGCTGGTCCTCTGTATCTGCAGGTTCCATATCTGTGGACTCAACTAGTATCGGATCAAAAATATTAAGAAAAAACTATTTGTACTAAACACGTGCAAACTTTTTCATTATTCCTTAAATACAGTATAGCAACTATTCACATGGCATTTACATTTTTTTAGGTATTACAAGCAATCCAGAGATGATTTAAAGAACACGGGAGGATGCACATGGGTTATATGCAAATACAATGCCGTTTTCTATCAGGGACTTGAGGACTGTCAATTTTGGTACCCAGGAGGTCCTGGAGTCAATCCCCCATGGATACCAAGGGAAAACTTTGTATATTTTTCTAGAAAGAAGGTCTGCAGATTCATAAAATTCACTAAATGTTCTATAACACCGAGAAAACCAAGGGTAACTACGACGGACTGCATGGATGGCTGCAGCTTCTTCCCTTCCAGGTACCCACGCTCTTGCAATGGTGCTCTGTAGCCTGTCCTGATGAGGAGCCGGGACCCACCCCTTGATTCTGGGGTGGCCTTGAGATTGGCTGTGGTCCACGAGATACTAGCAGAGTTGAAAAGGTACTTCTACACTGGGCACACTGGGACTCGCCTACCTACAGTTCCCAGAACTGCTGCCATGTGAACAAGGCTGGGCTGGCTGATGGGCCGCTTGGCTCACTCACCACCACTCCGCAGCTGACCTTCCTACCGGCAACTACATACAGCGAGCGAGCCCACGGAGACTAGCACGCCTAGACCAAACCAGAACTGCACATCTCAAACTGCTGAACTACAGACCTAAAATAACCTTAAAAAAAGGTTACTTTGAGCCACCAAGTTTTGGCGTAGTTTGTTACGCAGTAAAAGCTAACAGAGACAAATACCAGACCAGGCAGTGTCCGTTTTGAAGACGGGGGTGTGTCTTATTCAGTCTTTGTATCGCCTTTCCCTAAAAACACAGTAACCATTCAATATGTACTTGCTGAACTGCACAGAAACGGCTCCTTGAAAAGCTACTCGGTAAATCAGGAGGGATTCCAGAGCACCCAGGAGTCCAATTCCAGTTTTATAAAACAGGCTTTGAAATACCTACCTTGGCATGCTATTGTGGTTGTTAAAGACACTGTGTGCTTTAGAGATGTCCCTGAAGCAAGGATGACAAAAGGCTTTAGAACTCATCAGCATGCAGGACAGTTTTGTTTTTTTTTTTTTTTTTTTTTTACATCAACGTGGTCACCAGGTGTGCAGCCTAGCAGGACTCCAGTTGCAAGTCATCAGCTTTCTTCACTGCAAACGTAAGGTTGGTTCTTTCGAGCTCAATCAGACATCCATGTGCCATTCTAACAGTGCCTGGTCAGAGGACTCGCGACTCCCTCCGTGAAAGACGGGGAGGGCTCCTGCTGCTCTCGATTCTGCTCCCACCCATCTCCTCGCCCATGAATAAAGTGTGGGTGATGGCACACTCTCTACTAGGCATCCTTTCAGCTCCAGGAATCCAAGGGCTTCCGTTACTACCAGAGTCTCATCTAAGCATGAGGGACCGCACTGCTCAAAGGATCACTGAGCCATAAAAGAATTCACATTTTGAGAAGTGGAAAAGAAAAGGTTTTCTGTGTCTAAAGCAGAAAGGCAGACAAAAAAGGCCAAAGAATTAGGAAATAATAAAGAGGAAAAAGCAAGCAGGCAAGGCTGATTTGAGCTGGGGTGCAAGAACCTTGCTTACTGCAAAACAACGGAGCTTTACACTATGCACACCACGCTCACATGCTGAACCACAGATTTGGCTAATTACAGAAACAAATTTCAGGGAAAAAAACGACATGCACAAAGAGTTATAAAATGCTGATGCGAAAGATTTACACAAAGAGCTGTGAGATAGCTGAAAAGCTGGTTTTGGCATTAAAACTTCCTATCCTTTCCTAGGAATACCTAAAATGGCTTCTTCCTAGGATTTAGGATAAAACTTCTTGTGTTGGAGATGTATTTGGAAGTAATAACACACACAAACATCATTTATCACAAAGAGCAAAAGATGACATCTCAAAATTCTGCTTTTTGCCAAAATGGACATTAAGTTTTTGCTTGGAAGCAAATGTGAAAATAGCGATTTTTATCCAATACATCCAAAGAGAAAGTTATTACTTATTTTTTCATGCATTTAGTAGGATTTTCTATCTTGAATGTTGGTATTTTAAACATTAAAGTTGCCAGTAAGCAAATAAGACAATTACCAGACGGCATCTTCAACCAAATTTTTTGAATTTATTATAATCATGCTTCTCTACAACTAATGATTCTTGTGGTTTGCAAATCATGTCTGCCTTTATTTACCTACACAAACACAGAAGAGAATTTTCAATAGAAGAGGTTCACACAGCAAACAAAATACAAAGTGTGCGACCTCAATAAGGCATTCAACAAAGACACAAGCCATCTTTCCCTCTGACGGGTTCCCTTAGGATGCTCTGATGTTGGCGTCACATTCTTCTAAGAGCAGAATCAAATCTTCAATCAGGCTGTGTTCTCTGCCATGAGTCACTCTCATAATATCAAAAGCCTAAGGAGAAAGGACAGAAGAGAGATTAGACCCGAAAATAGGTGGGCTCAGGCCATTCCCCATCTTTCCCCGTGATGCTGGAGGCCTGGTGAGTTCCCTAGGTTGACAGGGTGAACAGCCTACAGGCTCACAGCACAGTGGTTCTCCCAACTACAAAGTCAAGTGACAAGGGTGATTTCTGAATGTGGTATTTGGAAAGCAGACTCACTTCATGAGTCAGCTGGGGCCCAGTGACAACCAACGTTCTTCAAAGACTGTCAAGTACACAGGTTTGGTGGGTAGTTACAGGGGTATGAAGAGTCACCAAAATGACCGAGTCACACGAAAGACCTGCTGCCCCCACCTTCCAGTTTTTCTTTATGGCACTCTACATTCAGCTCCCATCTGCAGGCACTGTGATGATTATACACACGCAGTCCGGAATTTTCCCGTATCTTATGACATTGTAGCATCGGTATTTGACAGTCCTCTCCTCCACTCCGTATTTAGTCCATTACTAAATCTTGTCAACTCTATCTCCAAAAATATTTCTGAAATCTGTGTGGGCGTATGACTACTTCAGTAATCGGGCACAATGGAAGGAAGGCGACTGACTTCCAAGATAGGTCAAAAAGCTCTCTGCGTTGTTTACTAGTCAGTATGTTTGCTCCTAGAACCAAGAGGCTCCATGGTGTAAGGAAGCCCAAGCCACATAGACAGAGGCTGTGTATGGGCACTCTGGCTGGCAGTCTTAGCTGAGCTTGTCTTTCAAGTCATTCTAGCCAAGGCAGCAGACATGTACATAAATAAACCTTCAGATGATTCCAGCATCCCGCTGAAGACTGTCAGATCTGTCTTCCCACCTGAAACAGCAGACATTGTAGAAAAGAAGAAAGCCATTCTTATGCTGTGTTCGAATTCCTGACCTACAGCATTTGTGCAGTAACTTCGCTATTGTTGACTCCATTAAGTTTTAGGATGGTTATGGAACAACAGCCAGAGTACTCTCAAAAACATTGTTGTAATAAATCAGAGATAAGCAACAGTATCCTGCACTGCCCAAACGTGGGGCGAGGTGGCCTGGGGAGAAGGGAGGGACACCAGAACCACTGTATTTGATGTAATCGTGCCCAGGAGACTCATAAAGATATGACTCTCTGGTGGCTTTTACGCAACCAAAGTTCCTGGAAGTGGCATTGAGGCCCTCAGCCTGAGCTGCACAGTAGTGTCAACCAGGGAGCTTCAAAAGAGACACCCAGGCCCAGACCCAACACAGGAACAGCTGAAGCTTGCTCTCTGGGAATGAGGCCTAGGCCCCAGGAGATTCCAACATGCCCTCAGGGTTGAAAACAACTGATACAGCAAACTCTCAACCAACAGCAGAAACTACTCAGTATTCAATGTTACTTTGTAGCCAGCATAATTACCATTTTAACGGTTGTACGTAATGAATTCCATCACGTTTATAAAACCGTTACTTACTAAGCTACCGCTGGAAATTTAGATCACTTACATTGTTGACTGTGATATGATACAGATCTTCCAGAATATATTTTTTGCCTTTCTTGGATATTTGTTTAAGAGCAATTCTAGGGGTGGAATTCTTGAGTATGTACATCTTGAACAGCACAGAGATTTCAGGCCTTGGTGGTCATGCAGTGAGACGCCTGCATTTTACTAGGATGCATGCAGCAAAACCTTCAGTTCCACATTGGAAAAACGCTGAAGCTCCAGAAACAAGGCGTTTCAGGTCGACAGGCACTTCATCCTCTGCTTCTAGCTCTTTCTTTCTTTTTTTTTTTTTTTTT
>NW_016107390.1:1999651-2045321 GCF_001604975.1 Cebus imitator | reverse complement strand
GAGTAGCTGGGATTACAGGCACGCACCGCCATGCCCAGCTAATTTTTTGTATTTTTAGTAGAGATGGGGTTTCACCATGTTGACCAGGATGGTCTCGATCTCTTGACCTCATGATCCACCCACCTCGGCCTCCCAAAGTGCTGGGATTACAGGCTTGAGCCACCGCGCCCGGCCGCTCTTTCTTCACCTCTTTAACGTTCCCTTCAGGCTGGAAGGAAAACAGGCCGACAGGAGGGGCCTAGATTTGCTGCTGAGAGAGAGAGAGAGAGAGAGAGCGAGAGAGAGAGAGAGAGAGAGAGAGAGAGCGCGAGTGCGCGCCCGCCAGCACCTCTGACCCCAGCCTCTCAGCCTGGAAGACCGCTCTGCGAGTGCAGTTGTGACCCTGCGCTTGCAGTCTGGCCCCTTACCCCGTGACACCTCAGCTGCAAAGCCCAAAGGTGGCTGCAGCTGAGATGCTGGCGGTGGGGACCCACTTCCTATTAACTCGGGCAGGTCTGCTCTGTGGGTGCACAGCATCCGCCAGCAAGTCCCCAGGCAGGGAGCTGTCCGGGAGTGCAGAGGAGGACTTGGGAGCTGCCCAGCTCTGTGAGATTCCTCTGGGCAGAAGATCAAAAACAAATGTCTGATGTCATTCAGACAGCACATGCCTCATGTTTTATTCTCTTTTCTCCACACGGCCCTGGCTCCTCCTCTGCTATGGACATCTTAAGGCCTGAGGCAGAGACCTGTACGGCAGCATGACTGCAGAGAGAGCAGCCTTCTCAGATCAGAGAGCCTTCGTGTGAAATCCTCTTACTTGAAAGCACTCTTAGATGTTCTCTTCCCTTTTACTCAACAGAGCCAGATGTGCTTGATCCGGCAGAGGAAGATGAATGGAGCAGAATCACTGCCTGGAAAGCTCTTGGAAGAGAGGGACATAACCCTCCATCCTGAAGAAGGCCAGGTCTAACCCACTGAGCCTCGCCTCCCTCCCTGCCCTCACAGAGGCCCTGGGCTTGGCGAGGGCCTGGCGTGCTCAGAACTTCCAGACCAACCTCTTTTTTCCCTCCTGGTAATTCTCCAGGTTCCCCATCTGAAGAATGGTCTGTGCTTCTTTCTGACCTGACTCAGAGGCTAAATGACAGAGCCATCTTATCATCACTCCGACAATGTCAGATTCATCGGGATGTTTCTGAACATACGACAGACTCCTATCTTCCTTCCTGGCTCTTTCCTTCCAGTTCCAGGGGTATCTCTTACTTCGTCCTCTTCTGCAGCTTTAAGGATAACACCAGCTCCTCAAGGGCCAAAGTTAATTGCCACTGATCCAGTGTATCCTGTTCTTGGGAGGGGCAGACCTGCCCGTCATACAGTAGGGTAACCACTTCCTGTTCTTCAGCCGCTCTGGAAGCAGAGCCATGGCCAGGAAGGGGCAGCTGCCTGGCCTTCCCCCAGCTTCACATCCACATCTCCCAGCCTGCTTCCTTCCAGAAGGATCATCCAGTCATGATAACACTCATGTTATGGAAGGAAGTGCTTCCTAAGATTTCCTGGCCTGAGAGTTAGGCTGAGGATGACCCCCTAGCTCTCAGGACTCAGCCCAGGGTGCCCATTCCATGACTGCATTGTGCAGCCTCCCCTGCGAACAGACCACAGTGACCAGGGAGAGGAAGCAGACGGTCACTGGGACATAGCTGTTGGGACACAGGCGCCTTCCTAGTCAAGATGCTGCTGGCCATGTTCTGCATTCTTTAACTTGATGGCGAATGCATCACTGGTAGCAAAGGGGGGTAGAAGGCAACCCTCAGGAATGTGTGTGCAGAGGCTGAGATACTCAGTTTAGAGGATCTTGTCCACAGGGTGGCTAGAAACAGAGAAGAAATGAGTACAGGAAGGGGCAGAGAAAATCTGAAGTGACTGGAAAAAGACCATTCTTCTGGAAAGTAAAATTAAATATAGATTTGATTAACAAGTAAACGTTGTACTTTTCTATGAGTGATGGGCAGATGTAGATGAGAAAGGGAGAGAAAGAGAAGAAAGAAGTAGGATTCAGTAATGTGCAAAATACGTTCGGAACGTGACTGTGTGTGTGGGTGTGTGCGTGGATGAACGGCATGACCCGGTTCAGCAGGAAGCTGCAATTCAGACCTGGTGATGGAGGACATATGGTCCTTGTCTTGAACATCGCCTGGGCCTACGGGTGAGCTGGGACAAACGGTCCTCCATGATGTAAGAAGAGGCCGTGTGCGGCCTGAGGCACTGCCCTACAGCACAGCAGGAAGATGAGGAGGGCTTCTCTCACAGTACCACCTCCCAAAAAGTTACATTTCTGACAAACCCGAGCAATCGTTTCAAGTAGCTCTGTGCCTCCCTTCTTCTACCCCTCCCATCGGTCACACATGTGCATGTCAGAGAGGGCAATTTTGGTTTAATTTCCTGCAGCAGCATATACAAGATTAAGAAAATACAAAATCGGAGCAGGCTTGTGTTGGGAAAAGCTTATCTCTTTCCATTAAATTTTATTTTTTTAACGGCAGCATTTAAAAAGAGCCTGCACATAATCTTTCACAGAGCATGCATTTGAAGCCTCCAAGGAGGGTGCTTGCTGCACCCACATCTGACTCCAAATGTCACATGAGAAAGAGCAGCATAGGTTGTCTGCCTCATGACAGTAATAAAGGAAGGGTACCCAGAATTGATTTCAGTCTCATCACATCTGTTTTTAAGTAATTTTAGAATTGTGGTCATATATTAAATAAAATGAATTAGATCATAAAGTTGGAAACAATATACCTTTCCTATTAATTTTTAATATGACTATATTAAGCTTATCAAGGATCACAAACAGTTTATGAGCCTAAGGAATCCAGTAAGTAACTTCCCAAGTATTATTTAAGTATAGATATAGAATCAGAGGGAAAAGAAACGAATGCACGATAAGAGCCCCTGGATTCAAATCACAACAGGAAAAAATAAAGTCGATTTTCTTACTCCGCCCATCTCAGAATGAAAGAAAAGCAGAGGGTGGGCCATGCGGAGGAGGAAGGTGGTCTGGGGCATTCAAAGAGGAAATGCAAGCAGCAAGAGGTACAACACATTCAGCAGCTCCCCAGGCACAAAAAGCCCTTTGCAAGAGCAGCGGAAAATCCCAAAGGCTTTGAAGACCCACTTCAGCTCAGCAGCGCCCCTGGGGACCACACTCTACACCTTGGATAACCCTCCAAGTGTATATTCCACTGGAGAAATCTGTCCTCTTGGGAGGCAGAATTTCCTTAGAGATAACATCTACCCATTCATTCACTCAATAATGTCTGAGCAGCTGTAATGAATAAAACTTGGCCCCTGTCCTGGGAGAAGCTCTGGCATAGGGGGACAGAATGTAAATACCAGATCATTACAGTGGAACAGTGTGTGTTAAACAGAGAGGCAAAGTGCTGGGGCGCCCAGAGGAGGGAGGAACCAGGCGGCCCATGGGAACCTCAGGAGGGTTTCAGATGTGGTGGGCTCAGGTCTGTGCTTTCTAGTGCTGGTAACCATTCCAGAAAAAGCATTGCTGTTGTGTCACTGTTTAATCAGTCAATCAATCAATATTTACTGAGACCTGAGAGACCCTGAAGAAGTTATGTTTCCTCAGCTGGCTAATGAGACTGAACAAGATAATTTTTTTTTTTTTTTTTGAGATGGAGTCTCACTCTGTCTTCCAGGCTATAGTGCAGTGGCGTGATCTCAGCTCACTGCAACCTCCACCTCCTGGGTTCAAGTGATTCTCCCACCTCAGCCTCCTGAGGAATAGCTGGAACTATAGGCATGCACCACCGTGCCCAGCTAATTTTTGTATTTTTAGTAGAGATGGGGTTTCATTCACCATACTGGCTAGGCTGGTCTCGAATTCCTGACCCTGTGATCTGCCCACCTCAGCCTCTCAAAGTGCTGGGATTACAGGCGTGCGCCACCACGCCTGACCTTGGACAAGATAAATTCTATGGGCAACCCAGGCCCCAATGTGTTGTACAATGTGCCATGCCAGACACAGAGCTAGAAGGTGTGGATTTGATTTTGTTTACAAATATTGTTACTGATTTCTAATTTAATTCCATTGTGGTCAGATAATTTACTTTGTATTAACTTGAATCTTTTTACGTTTACTGAGATCTGTTTTGTGGCATAAAAACAGTCTCTTTTGGTATTATAGTTACTTAAAAAATGTGCATTCTGTTTTATTGGATAAAGTGTTTTCTAAATGTCAAATCGGGTTGATGAGTTTCTGTCCAGTTGTCCTATCAACTGTTGACAGAAGAGTTCTGATGTCCCAGCTGTGCTAGCTGATTTGTTCATTTCTTCCAGTTCTATCAGCTTTTGTTTCCCATATTTTGCAACTGTGTTGTTTGGTGCATACATATTTAGTACTGTTAAATCTTTTTGGTAGACTGACCTTTTTTCATTATACAATGTCCCTCTGTGTCTCTCATAAAATTTTTTTTGCTCTGAAGTCATAACTTAATGTTCATATAGCTACTCCAGCTTTCTTTTGATTGTATTTTTATAATATATCTTTATCCATCCTTTTGTTTTCAACCTGTTTGTATCATTCAGTTTAAAGAGAATTCTTACAGACAACATATGCTTGGGTCATTTGCTAAAAATCTGTTCTACTAATCACTTTTAATTGGTGTATTTAGGCAATTTACATCTTTTACATAGACTACATACATAATTTACAATGTTATTATTAATATATTAGGGCTTAAATCGGCCATTTAATTTTTTGTTTTTTGTTTGTTTTCTTTTTGCTCTTTTTGTTTGTATCTTTTTCCTGCATTCCTGTGGGTTACATAAACTATTTTTAGATTTTCATTCTCTAGTGCTTTTGGATATATTATTTTATATAGTTTTTTAAGTGGTTGCTCCAGTTCTTATTATTTATATATTATACACAAACACACACATAGAGGTATATATAACTTGTATATAATATACATATATTATATATGCATATATACACATATATATGTATAACTATATATCTATATAACTTATCACACTTTACTAGTGTCATCATTTTACCAGTTCAACTCAAGTGTAGAAACCTTATTTCCCTTTACATTTTACCCTCCCCTACTCCCCCATTTCAAATACAATTGCACTAAATATTCCCACTGCACACATTTGGAATCATATCAGATAGTGTTATAATTTTTGCTTCAACTATCACACAATCTAGAAAACTCAGAGGAGAAGGAAAGATCATTTTACTTACCCATATTTTTGCTGACCATATTCTTTCTTCTTTCCTGATGTTCCAAGATCCTTCTTTTATCATTCTTTCTGTTTAGAGAACTTCTTTAGCCATTATTTTACAGTAAGTCTGCTAGTGGTAAGTTCTTTTAGTTTTCCTTCATCTGAAAATTTCTTCATTTCTTCTTCATTCCTGAAGGATATTTTTGCTGGACAAGCTAAATTCTAAGGACAACCCATGTTTTGGGGTTAAGAGTTCTTTTCTTTTAGTGCTTGAAAAAATATGCTACTTTCATCTGGTTTCTGATGAGAAAATCACTGTCATTCAAATTATTTTTCCCCTACAGGTAAGGTGCCATTTTTCTCTTGCTGCTTTTAGGGCTTTTTTTTTTTTTTTTTTTTTTTTTTTTTTTTTTTTTTTTTTTTTTTTAGTTTTTAGAACTTTGACTATGTTCCACAGTCTTGGTGTGAACTGTTTTAGGGTTTATACTGTTTGGGGTTTGCTTAGCTTCTTGAATCTGCAGGTTTATGGCTCCTGCCAAATTTGGAAGTTTTCCACTATTAATTCTTTTTTAAACTATATTGTGGTAAAGTACATAAAACACTATAAAGTTAATTTTAACTATTTTTAACTGTTCAGTATAATTAAGTACATTCACACTGTTGTGCAACCATTACTACTATACATATATCCATAACTTTTCCATCATCTGGAACTAAAACTCTGTACCCATTCAACAATAATTTCCCATCCCCTCCTCCCTTCAAGCCCTAGTGACCGCTGTTCTACTTTCTGTCTCTAAGTATTTGACTATTCTAGGTACCTCATATAAGTGGAATAATGCGATATTTGTTCTTCTCTATCAGGCTTATTTCACTCTGCATAATACCTTCAAGATTCATTTACGTGTAGCATGCGTCATAACTGTATTCCTATTTAAGGCTGAATAATATTCCATTGTATGCGCATATCCCATTCTACGGGCTGCCTTTTTATTCTGTTGATGGTGTCCTTTGATGCACAAAAGTATTTAATTTTAGTGAAGTCCGATTTGCTTATATTTTCTTTTGTTGCCTGCATCTTTGGTATCATATCCTAGAAATCATCACTATATCCAGTGTCATGAGGATTTTTCCTTAATGTGTTTTTCTAAGAGTCTAGTAGAAGCTTTTGCTCTTATGGTTAGGTCTTCGATCCATTCTGAGTTGTTTTATATGCTCTTAGGTAGGGGTCCAACTTTATTCTTTTGGAGGTGGATATGCAGTTTCCCCAACATTATTTGTTGAAGACACTGTCCTTTTTCCGTTGAGCGATCTTGGCATCCATGTTGAAAATCATTTGACCATACATGCGAGGGTTTATTTCTTTATTCTATTCCATTGGTCTATATGTCCATCTATGCCAGTATCACTCTGTTTTGACTACTGTAGCTTTCTCGTACATTTTAAAATCAAGAACTGTGAGTTCTTCATATTTGTTCTTCTTTTCCAAGACTGTTTTTGGCTATTGGGGATTCCTTGAGGGTCCATATACATTTCAAGATTTATTTCTTCTTCATTCCTGAAGGAGAATTTTTCTATTTCTTCCCCAAAAAAGTAATTGGAATTTTGATAAGAGATTGTGTTGAATCTAAAGATCATTTGGGTAATATGGACATCTTCATAATTCTAAGTCTTCTAACCCATGAACATGAGATGTCATTCTCCTTATTTATCCCTTCTTCAGGGAGAATAACTGAGTATGTTATTTGGTTTTATGTTGTTGCAAATGGCAACAACAAATTATTCTCTTAATTTTGTTTCTGAATCATTCATTTTTAGTGTTTAGAAATACAACTGAGTTTTGTGTATTGATTTGTATCCTGCTACCTTGCTTAATTCACTTATTAGTTCTAACATTTTTTGGTGTGTGTGTAATCTTTAGCGTTTTCTTCATATGAGATTATGTCATTTGTATATACAGCTAATTTTACTTCTTCCTTTCCAACTTGGATGCCTCCACCATTATTTCTTCAGGGACTTTTTCCACCTCATACTCTTTTTCTTCTCTTTCTGGGACTCCAATGTCAGATCTTTTGTTATTGATCCAAAGGTCCCCTGAGGCACTGTTCAATTTTGCTTTTTCTTCAGTATTTCTTTCTGATTTTCAGGTTGGGTAGTTTCAATTGTCTTATCTTCACATTCACCAATTCATTCCTGTGTTTCCTCCATTCTGTTGTGGAGGTGCCTTCTGTTTATTTTATATTTATCAGTTCTTAAATTTCTATTTGTGTCTTCTTCATGGCTTCTACTTCTTTAGTGAGATTTTCTATTTTTTCCATTTATTTTGAGGGTGTTTATAATCCCTTGATGAAGCATTTTTCTAGTGGCTGCTTTAAAATCTGTCAGATAATTCTAACATCTCTGTTGTCTTGGAATTGGCATCTATTGATTGCCTTTATTTTCATTAAGATTGAGTTATTCCTGGTTCTTGGCATGAGTAATTTTTAACTGAAGCACAGACATTGAGTATTTTGCTATGAGACCCTCGATTTTACCTCAACCTGCTTTAGCTGGCTTTGTCTGACATCGCTCCAACAAGAGAATGAGATGATGGCACCCTGTTACTGCAAGGCGGAGGTACAAATTTTCAGGTTCCCTATTTGGCTCCTTGCTACTGCTGAACTTACACTTCCTGGTAGGTAATTTCTGCTTAGTTCCCATAATATGGTATAATCACTATGTTTGCATTTTATGCATTGTTTTCTCTCTTATCTTTTCCCTTTTTTTGGTTCAAAATCATACCCTTGGAACTGTTATTCTATATTTGGAGGTCAGCAGGAACCATTCGTAAGTATTAGAGCCAGGGACTTCCAAACAGCTCTGTGAAGGTATTAGTGGCAATTAGGGAACATGGTCTCCGCACGCCGCCTTTTCCCTTCTTCCCTCCCACCTCCCCATATGGTAAAGTAGGATACTAACTGTTTAGAGGAGGGCTTTTTAACCTAGACATCATGGAGATTTAGTCCATGGAAAGGCTTCAGGGAGCTGCTATATATGTGTATGTAGCATTTCTCTGGTTAGTCAGTGGCCCTTATCATATTCCTAAATAAGGACACGACGAAAGAGGTTAAGAATCACCAGAGCAGATTAAGAAATGGAAACAACAGAGCTGCATGCTGTAAATCAGCCATTGCTGGGGGCTGGAAATCGGGATAGCGGAGGCAGTAGCAGAAGGAGCAATGTCTAGGACTTGCGGCCTTGCACTCTGTTCAGATGCAGAAAAACTAAAAAGATGCTCAAGATATAGAATACTCCAATAAAATTAAATGAGAAGGGAAAAATTATAATAAAAAGTTTACATACAGATTCTTAAAAAAATGGATACCAAGGGGAAAGAAGTCTAAGTTTTACAACCAGACTTTTGCTAACAAAGCAGCTACAGTAGGGCCAAGGTGAGGGAGCAGGCAGCAGTCAGGGTTCACGGGAAAAACCAGCTCTCACTGACAAGACAGCCCAGATGGGTTGTCACTGAGGCCCAAGAAGTCATATTGTAGCAAACAAAATCCTTCTAAGAAATAAATGGAAAGAAATAAAAGTAGATTAGAGACAGGAGAAAGCAGGAGGAGGCACTGTGAAGGGACCCAGGACCGTCCTGTGGCAGCAATCACAGGAATTTCCAGCGGAGCCCCGCAGAAGCGGGAGGCTACACCAAATCAGAGCTGGCTAAGTGGATGCCCTTCCCGGAGGCAGCTGGAGCCTAAATGAATCTTAACAAATTTCTGTTTCTGAAGCTCCTCTGATTTCTATTCAAACTCAGTCTTCAAAACCCTTATTCAAGTGATTTCATTCCATTATTTTCAGGGTTTCTAAGACGAAAAAGAGCATCCTGGGGTGCCTGTCTGAAGAGAACATCAGTTTTACATGGCAAAGAGTGCAGCCTCCCTCTTCCCTCTCCAGGTTACCCAAGTCCTGAGAAAACCCGGGAAAGAAAGAGTTTCTGCAGGAAGAAACTGACCTGCTTATGGACTCACAGGTCATGTGAGTTTTCCTAGGGATGGATACATTCTGGCCATCCCTCTGCTAGCAAATATTCAGCAAAGGTCATGAGAAGATCTGGTCCCTTAACCGTAAACAGCTAAACAACAGGGCCAGGGTGAGGCTTTTAGAGTATCCAGTAAAACAAATCCACCCATTCAAGAATGTGTTTAACAGAGCTTGCTGTGTGGGAGGCATGGGTGTCTGTGTTAGGTGGCACCAGAAAATATAAAAGGAATGTCAGGTCCCTTGAGGAATTCCCACTCACATTTGGGAAGCAGAGCACTGCTGGGAGCAGTCATGTAACGTAATTGTTCAACAGAGGAACCACTGTGTGACCCCAAACTACAAACAGACCAGTTAGAGGGAGGGTGCTCAGAACAAGAGTTCCTATAGCAACAATCTTTCATAGCTTCAAAATGCCTGTGATCAGCAAGCACACTCACACGTTGCCTCATTTTCTCCTCAAAACAACTCTGTGGGATAGACATCAGCCTCCTTTTACAAATAAAATTATATTCAGAGAGACGTCAGGAGATTGAGACCACCCTGGCCAACATGGTGAAACTCCGTCTCTATTAAAAATACAAAAATTAGCTGGGTGTGGTGGTGCACACCTATAGTCCCAGGTACTCAGCAGGCTGAGGCAGGAGAATCGCTTGAACCCAGGAGGCAGAGGTTGCAGCGAGCCGAGATTGTGCCACTGTACTCTAGCCTGGTGACAGAGCAAGACTCCATCTCAAAACACACACACACACACACACACACACACACACACACACACACACGTAAATGGTGGGACTGGAAACTGAACCTACTGACTCTGGATCCCAGTACTCTTTCTGTGCCTCTGCCCGGAGTACATGTTTGCTCCTTGGTTGATAATCAGACATTGGCAAGAGACTCAATGACTTATGCAGAGATAAACAGGAAGTTTGGGTAAGACCCCAATTTAACCCCAGGCCTCATGACAGATAATCTGATGTGATTCCCAGAATACCTTTCATTTGGCATCTATCAAGGTCCATGCTTGAGCTTCACCTTGGTACCAAGAACAGGAAATGCTAACATGATTACCCAGAGAAGCTTCTCAAACAGGTGATGCAACTGCGTAAGAAGGGCATGAGGGATGTAAAAGGGCAATAAGAGGGTCATCAGAAGGGCTGGTGATGGTCAGTACCATCAGCATGGGACACACTATCCTGAAAACCCAGAGAAAGGTGGTGTCTGTCTGGGTTTGTTCGGGCTTGTCCTTATAGCTGAGGCTACTAGATGTCTCCTTCAGGGGTTCTGCAGGCAATGGCAATGACTAAAGCTTCACATAAAGAAAAGCAGCAATCTAAATCTCTCTCCCATATTTTTCCCCGAGTTGGCATCAGGGGTCTGGGTAGATCATAAGGGATTTCTATACACTGATCTGCTGGAGAGCCTCACCTACTTAACCGGATCAGTCTAGAGGAAAATAGCAGAGCCTTGGATTCCAGCCTGGACTTAATGACTTATTCACATGTCCCTCTCCTCCATTAAATTGTACGGACCATACTGAATCTTTTTTTTTTTCTGGAGTGCAATGGTGCAATCTCGGCTCACTATAACCTCTGCCTCCTGGGTTCAAGCGATTCTCCTGCCTTAGCCTCCTGAGTAGCTGGGATTTCAGGCACCTGTTATCATGCTTGGCTAATTTTTGTATTTTTGTAGAGATGGGGTTTCACCATGTTGGCCAGACTAGTCTTGAGCTCCTGACCTTAAGTGATCCACCTGCCTTGGCCTCCCAAAGTGCTGGGATTACGGGCATGAGCCACTGTGCCCAGCCTGAGTCTTATTCAAAATAACAGAAGCATTTAATCACTGTGTTGAATTCAATTGAACAAACACACCTGGCTCTGCCTCCGTGTGACTTTAGGTGAGCTCTTGCATGTCTCCAAACCTGAGCGCCTTCATTTTTCAAATAGGAAAGAAAACGCCGCCCCCACTGACCTCATACCACTGTCATCTGTCACGAGGACTAAATATGATCGCATACGCATGAGCAGTACTCAGAGTTTCTAGTCCCATGTAAACACAAGGTCGAGTCTGCCCACTGATGGACTCTCTTTGCAGGTAGCCCCGTGCTGGGCGTTTTGTACATTAAGAAATTTCCTCTGCATCATCTGTCTGTCAAGATTTTCACACACAGACCCTTAATAAGTATTTTCTGTACCTAGCTGATTTGACAGGCTGACAAGTACCAGCAAGATCAGAAAAGGAACGTTCTTCCTGAGACTGCAAGAGACGAAGGTGTTCTTCCATAAGTCTGGGTAAACATGTCAGACACGATAAAAAGAAGAGGAATAGCTGAGTGCCTTCAGGAAGTCCTAGTGTCACTCTTACTGGCCATATGCTGACTTTATTTAGAGATCAAGTCAAGGCAGTATGGCTAGCATGCAGCAAAAATGAGCTCTAGGGACTCTTATTTTTAAGAATCCCTTAGGCATTTGCTATTTCTCTTAGGTTCATGTGGGTGGCTGTCAATAGCATGGGATCGGCAGGCCCCCAGACATGCCCTCAGCAACCCCGAAGCGGACCCATCCTTCCACTGTGACCCTCCCGCACACAGAGCATGGTGGCCCAGAGGAGACTGTCAAAGTGTCAAGTGCTTCCTACAAAACCCCACACGCCAGGTCTCCATATGACCCACCAGGGCCTGGGCCAGGTAAGCATGCAAGCTCTCCTTTGGAAGGGCCATGACTAGAGGAGGGGAAGCTCTCTGCTGAGGTGGGAAGGCCAGACAGCTCTGGGTTCCTCTGGGCAGAGACTCCCACAGAGCGTGGAACTAAGCGTCATGTTCAACAAGGCGTTCCACCCCTAAACCATTCTCCTCCCGTTTAGTTTCTTGACACTTATGGCCAGAACCATATTAACTGACCTCCTTCCCTTCCTCCCTCCGCCTTCCCACAATATGAATACTTCCTAAGTTCCAGATCCTTTGCACGGCACTGAGCTGGCTACAAAGAGAACCAGGAAGACCTCACCCTTTGCTGAGGCAGGGGTGGGGGTGGTCATTAGGTATGCCTACTGCAATGTGACACGTGCTCTGCTGGCAGGGTGGGCAATGAGCTGTAGGGGTGGGAGGAAAAAACAACCCTGGAGTTGGGCCTTAAAGGATCAGTACAGTTCTGCCAAGCCCAGGGGCTTGTGGTGGGGTGAGCATGGAAGGGAGAGGAAAGAGCTCTGTGAAGACTGAGGAAGGAGAAGTTCAGGGTCACAGTGCGTACTGGCTGGCGAGCAGCAGTGATCCCCGGGTCGTGGGGAGGGAGAGAGGAAGGGAGGGGAGAAGAGGCTGCAAAGGGAACTGCCACGCAGATGGTCAAGTGCTTGCCATGCAGGGAATATGGGCTATGCTCCGTGGGCAATGGGACGGAGGCACAAACAAGGCCGTGTTCAATGTGGAGCAGGCACAGGGGCAGTGGTGCTCTTAGGCTGGTCTTGCATCAGGTTGCAAGAGTGATTGTTACTATTAATTTTACAAGAAGGTTGATTTTACGTTGAAAATCAGTCATGGTGGGCATGTTTGCATCACAGAAATAGGCAAATGTCACAAAGCAGGTTTTTTCGAGAGTGGTTGTTAAACATTTACCAGCACACATTCGGCATACGTGTGTATGCATGCACACGTATGTAGAGTTGCTAAAAAATCACAAAGGGGCCCAGCAACCGCCAGGAAAAAAAGGATATCAGGCAGAACTCCACGTGATCTTGGCACACTCACCAGTCTCAGGTTCTTCATCGCTTGGGGAAACATGCCTTGATGTAACTGCAGTTTGCCAACTTTCATTACTTGAACACCTCTGACGGGATGGCTGCCTGGGAAAAAAATCCTGGAAGAAAACAAAGGCAAACAGTCAGCAGCTCTCACCTTTGCAGTTAGTGTTTCATCAGGAGACTATGGAGTAGGAGCAAACGCCAGCTGTGAACGTTAATGAGCTACTGAAAGGGAATTAGCTTTGCAATCCAGGAGAATGCAGTACTGAGGGGAATCATCGGTCTTCAGCTCCTCAGAATGCTTTTTGTGTTAGGGGAAAAAATGATAGGAATAGAAGGTCTCTCTCATAAACACGAGAAGAGAAACAAAAGTTTGGAGCTCCGCGTTGATATTTGGGAGGGGAGCGGCGGGGAGAGCAGTGCTAACTTTATCCTCCAAGCTCTTCCATGAAGCGTCAGCACCAGGACGGCCCTGGAGCACACGACTGCCTCTCAGTATGTAATTGCTGAATAAATAAAGTTTTCATGATCCCCAACTAAATACTACCACATCCCCCTTTCAACTGCAAAGCCCTTTGACCGAATCTCAGCTGTAGAGTTCGTCATGGTACGCCTTTCTTATAAGCACTTGTGTATGTATTTATCATCTACTGGATTACAACGCTTTTTATTCAGGCATCCATCTGTGTTCTCCATGGTGTCTGACATGTAGGAGGAGCTCAGTCCACACTGGACTCCTTTCACATACAACAGAATAGAATATGGTGTTACGGCGGACCAAAGAAAGAGGACTTGCACGCCCTGACTACGGCTCGTTCACTCTGTGAAGAGCTTCACTACTTCAATGCAACAGGAACTTACCATATTGGATTTAACCAAGTATGTGCAGTTTGGCCTCTTCTGGCCTCGATACGTTGTACCCTTTACTCTTAGAGAATATTGAGCTCCTGCTGCATATGCAGAATTGTCTCTGGGGGAAATGCCTATACACACATACACACACACACACACACACACACACACACACATATGCATACATATACATACATACATACCTCCCAACATACATATATACCCACACACACATACAACACACATAAAACCACAGTTTAAATGAGCTCTTCAGGCCAAGTGTAACGGCTCATGCCTGTAATCCCAGAACTTTGGAGGATGAGGCAGGTGGCCTGCTTGAGCTCAGGAGTTTGAGACCAGCCTGGAAAACATGGCAAAACCCTGTCTCTACAAAAAACAGAAAAATTAGCCAGGCATAGTAAGGCATGCCTGTAGTCCCAGCTACCCAGGGCGCTGAGGTGGGAGGACTGCTGAGCCCGGGAGGTTGAGGCTGCAGTTTCACAGCACTGCACTCCACCTTGAGTGATAGAGTAAGACCCTGTCTCAAAAAAAAAGGCAAAGAAAAAGAAGACAGCTTTTTCCTTAAGTCTGGATCATCCCATTAGACACAAACAAACATTCCTACAGGAGTTAAAACAGTATTATACAATGGAGCATGATTTAGTGCCCAAATAAGACATAACTTAGTATAAGCTAGAAGTTCAGTTCAAGTTTGTTGAACTGAACTGAGAAAATGATACAGGTGTCGTAGCTGACTGACAGCTGGACTGGGGAAGGCTTGTCTGGGTAGGAGAAGGGAACTGCATCCAAACTGTCAGCGGGCATGAGCAACGGCCCACTCTAAATGCTGCTTCTCTGGGGACGGAGGGGCCTGCCCACAGGTACCAGTGAGAAGATCCTAGAATCCGTCACTTAGGCAGGGCTTGCCAGGTGCCAGGCACTGTTCCAACTGCCTCTCATCCTTGAGCCTGCAGAACCCACATCTAAGCTCTTTTATGTAATAGTGATGAGGCAGTCACCAGGGCAGACAGGTATGTTCTCCGACAAGTGTGCACGTACCTGCAATCCATTCCCTCTCCCTCAATCTTAACTCTTCCCCCCACTGAAATGTGATATAGAAACATTTTGTTTTCATTCATGCTCTTAAAAAAGTAGAGACCAGGGCCTGGAAGGGAAGTATTTAAACCAGTAGAAGTTCGGCCATGCCTCTTTTAAGAAGTTGGAAAAGGAGCCGGAGGAGGAAGAACAAAGGAGACACCTGGGTCCTGGACTTGTCTTCATCTCAAGTATGCCAAGGGGTCAATCACTTCACCTCTCACCCCTTGCAAAATGGACACCATTATCTATTTCTGTAGAAATGACTTTAACAGCCCTAGATGAAAGACTTACGTGCAGGACGCCATTATCAGAGGGTAATTGCCCTGGGCACTTTCCTTGAAAAGCACACCTGGATTTGGGATGTTATATTATTGCTATGAATGTGGCATAATTAAAATTAAAGGGCAAAAAGTAATTTTACACTAATAATCACTCCACTAAGTGGATGTCTGTCATGCCAGTTGCAGAAGGAAAATGAATCCACAGTTCTACGATGGCAGAGAAAGTGGCGCATCATCACGCCATGACAGGTGCCTGCCCTGGTCACTCAGATGTTTCAACATGAAGTAAGGCTTATTAAGGAAAGCATCAGGAAGCATCTGTAAGTGGGAGACTTCCAGATAAATATTTACAGGGCAGTCTCACAGCTCTGTTGGGTTGCTGACTGTGGGGTTTGTTTCTGGAGGCCTCCCAGCTGACACACAGAATAAAAATCAAGATCGCTTGCTGGAGGATAATTCCAAGGACAACTGGTCAAGCTCACTTCTGCTAGGAGATGTTCTCCACCAAGAGTGTGGCCTTCCATCTGCTTTATCGTGTAGAGCAGTGATGAGGAGAGAAAAGGGCCTGGAGGTAGTAGTCTTCTTGAAAGGACAGAAAGACAGTCGTCTTTTTGATAGGACTATCAAAAATAAAGACCAGGGTCAGAGTCCAAAGTGAAGAAGAATCAGTTGTGTCCGAGGACTGTCAGGACGAACACGGAAGCCTGAGTGAGAAGGTAAGGGAAGGTGCACCGACAAGATGCCAGGCTCTGGGCCCAGCACTGGACGGAATCTGGAGATGTCCAAAGTGTGTCCCTGCCCTTGGTTAGCATGGAGTTTGCAGTTGAGGCAAATGAAATCATGACACAGAAAAGGGCGTGAGGCCCACCTGACCAAAGCACAGACAATGTGTGCTCTGGGAGCAGCCAGGACCACAGTGATCAAGGAGTGGTGGAGCCTGAGCGAGTTTAGACTGGAGATGACGACGGGATCCTGGGACAAGGGAAGGATGGATGGCTTGCTCAGCGTTGTGGTATGGAAGGCTGAATGCAAAGGTGCCATGAGCACGCTGCTGTGGCCAGCAGAGGAGAAAGGAGGGAAGGGAGGTGCCCCTGCAGCCAGCCTGTGTGGAAGCATACAAGCAAAGCTGGAACTGTGGACCTACTCTTGCCAGCAGTGAGGTGCTACCAAAGGGGGCTGAGGCTATTTCATCAGAATAGAAAACAAAGAAAATTGGAAAACAAACTCTAGGGGTAAAAAGGCTTGAAGTAGGATGGTGGCAACATGAACAGAGAAGAAGGACTTTGGTCATACAAACAAGAAAGGTTATACAGCTGATTCCACAGAATCTGGAGATCCAATGGGGGTACAGAGGAGTCAGAGCTGACTCCGGGATTCAGAAACATAAAGGCCTCCACAAAAACATATGAGCAAAATATATAATAACAGAATCATTCAACAAGGCAGTCTACTTGTTTGGGTGTTATACATTTTCCTATCATAAGCACAATGCTAGCAATCACATGATCCAGAATGCTTGGCCTACATTGGAAGAAATTGTTTTTGGTGTTTCTATGGTGAATAAGTGCATAAGAAGAAACGAGTTTCAGCAAGCAGAGAAGAAGGAAATGTACACACCAGCTTCAACTCAGACCCATAAGCACCAATATCTTACTGTTGTATTTTACAAGGAGGCTGAAAGTCGGGGAACTGGATGTCTGAAGTCAAAAGGACATGGAGAAGCAGCATCTGATGTCAGGATGTCTACTAGTCTGGCTGAGGTTGCTGATCTCTATTGGTTCTACGTGACACAATTACCAATCACATTATTCCATTACAGACAGCAGCTTTGGCGTTTCCTGGGCAGGAAAAGGCCTTTGTTATTCAGGGCTATTGCTTTGGTTTGAATGTATTCCCTCCAAAATTCTGGTGGTGAAACTAATGGCCAGTGTGGTCAGTGTTTTGAGGTAGAGCTTTTAAGAGCTGATTAGGTCATGAGGCCTCCTCCCCATGAATGGGATTAAAGACCTTCTAAAACGGGTTTCACCAAGCATTCAGCTTGTTTGCCTTTCACTATGTAAGGACACAGTGTTCCTTCCCTCCAGAGGATGTAGCAAAAGACATCATCTGGGAAACAGACAGCAGCCTTCACCAGACAACCTGCTGGGACCTGGATCTTGGATTTCATGGCTTGAACTTACCAGCCTCCAGAAGTGTGAGAAAAAAAAATTCTGTTCTTTGTGAATTACCATCTGTGGTATTTTGGGATAGCAGCACCAACAAAGTAAGAGAATTATTTTTTAAAAACTGATGCAAAACGTATTACTGAACCTGAAAGGAGAACTTAGCCTGCCTGTTTAAACTGTATTTTAGAGTAACGAAATGGCTCCAGTTGTATGAATTTTAGCTGATAAATGTGGAATGATGACAGAATTAGAAAAAGCATCATTTTGCAACTCCTGGAGAAATATTTGACTGAGGGGAGAAAATGTCACTTGATGAAACCATGAGATAAAAGGATGATAAAGAATTTTATAGTGAATGGATTAATTTGTTACCATGTGAATCCACTGATCAATCTTAGCATCACTGAAGTAGGATAGCCAGACACTAAGGGCCATCTGATAGAGAAGGAATTATTTTTGACCATCTATAAACTATTCTTACAAAACAAAACAAAACCCCACACATGGAAGCTGAATCTAATCAAGTCTATAAAGTTAAATCCACTTCATAAGAACAAGTGATACAGGAACAAGTAAAGCAGTCAGCTGAATCTGAGGTATGGGAAATTCTACAAGTCTTGACCCAGGGTCTCCAACAAGTCAATCACACCAAAAGAAAAAGATGACAGGGGGAGAAGAATACTGTAGATCAGAAGAATGTGAGAGATAGAACAACCAGAGTTTATAAAAATTGGTTTACAGCCTACTCCTAGAAATGCAGCAGGCATGGTAGCTATGCTGATTCAATGGAAACATACTGAAAACCATGTAAAATGCTTGAAATATTCTAAAAAGCAGGAAGATGCTGGCAGGATGGTAAGGCATTGTCAGGCCAAAATGTGAGTGAAGGGGGCTCCTGGCCAGTAAGCAGAATGGCTCAACTGCGGCTATGCTGGAGTCCCCACCCTCCCCTGCTTTGTGGGGCTTGAGGACAAAAGGGCAAGCCCATTGTCTCCCGGCATGGCGGGGTCAGCAGGAAAGCCTTCCTTTTTGTCAGCTCATTTGGAATGGCAAGAAGGACATGACTGCAGGTAACAGAGGTGGACAGAATACATTCAAGAGAGTCACAGAAAGCTGACAGGTGACTGCAACAGTGGAAGCTGGAAGCCAGTGTAATGACCTCTTCAATGTGCTGAGGAAAACACATCCTACTCTAGAATTCTGCATCCCAAAAGACATCTTTCAAGAATGAGGTTCAGTAGCTAAAGGGTGCAGGGCTTCTTTTTCTGATGATGAAAACGTCCTAAAATTGACTGTAGTAATGGTTGCACATATATGGAAATATATTGAAAACCACTGAAGTATACACTTTAAATGGATAAATTATAAGCTATATAAATTGTCTCTCAATAAAGCCGTTAAATAGGATAAAGATAAAAACATCTTTAGACAAAGAAAAATAGAAAATCTGTCACCAGCATATCTTCCCAAGGGGAATTTCTAAGATTCTAAGTAGAAGGAAAGTCACCCCAGATGGATGGTCTAAGATACAAGAAAAAAAGGACAAAGAGAATGCTTAATATGGGCAAATCTATGAATATTGACAAAATAATTTTTGTGGGTTAAAAATACAGTAAAAATTAAAATATACAACAATTGTAGCATATATATCAGTAGGGGAAATAATAGGATTCAAGTGTTTTAAAGTCCCACATCCACGAAGAGCATAAGGCACTTATGTACATAGTTTCTTTATAATTAAACAGTTCACCTATGTCTTATATATCCTTCACAATATATGATTTATTTAATAATTTTTAAAGTCTTAAAAACTGATTTAATGTTCTGTTTTAATTTCTGAGTACAAAGCCAGTTTGCACCGAGTAGTCAGGTTAACAGGTAATCTAGGGATTTGATGATCTCAAAGATTGAGTGTTAAATCAATAAGAAAGGAATACTGTGGTTAAAAAAAAAAAAAAACTTGCATACCATTCCCTTGTTTGGAAAGAAAAGATGAGAGTTACAAAAGTTAAACATGAATAAAAAGCTGCACAATTTCCTTTAACATAGAAGATGAAATATAGTTTGGCATCAGTGAGCTTACCGAGTTGCATGTGTCTGTATCTAGGATGCTGTTTAACAACACTATACTCATGTGTTGTTGCTGACATATATTTCAATAATGTCACTAGTATTTTTATTGAAATCAATCACTACAGATGCCAAGTACTCAGGGCCCACAGACCTTGAAGAAGTCTTAGGATGGCTTTCCATAGCACAGGTGTCAGGAGGTGCCGTATTGTGGTGCTGGGAAGCAGAGATGTTCTCTTAAGATTTTCAAAGAGAACTATAGCCTGTTGAGGCAGAGTAGCTAGCCCTGCTTAGATGCACAATCATGAGAAAGCGAGGCAACAGCAGGGGCTGGTAAACTACACCTCACAAGCCAAATCCCACGAGCAACATGTTTTTGTAAATAAGGCTGTGTTGGGACACAGCGGTGTCCATTTGCTTATATATTGTCCACAGTTCTTTCAAGCTACAAGAGCAGGATTAAGAAGGTGAACGTATGGCCTGCAAAGTTGAAAATATTGACTACCTGGCTCTTCACAGAATAGTTTCTGACGCTTGCTCTACAAAAAAGGAGTTACTGAAAATGAGGCCAGGAAGAGGATCTCTGACAAAAACTTCCCTATAATGGACAACCATGACTGTCTTGGAAGTGGGGCTGTCTAGCTGTCTGCATCACTAAGAATAACAGTAATCACAGCAACAGCAGTTAATACAGATAGTGCCTTTGTTTCACATCATGCACCGTTCTAAGGGCTTTTAGTTCAATTTATTCTCAAAAAAATTTTATTCAAGCAGACTCTGGGAATGATGGTGTCAAGTAATTAGTGGTTCTTCTCCGTAGAAAATGAGTACAAAACTAGTCAAAATGGCCAAAAGTAACCACTTTAGGGCATCAGAAATTGATCTAAGGTAAACAAAAAATTGGGAAGTGTTAATTTTTTTAAAACAGCTATATTTTAGGGTAAGAAAATCAGGATTCTGTGGTCTCCTTGCCTGAGGGTATTCCCAGCTACCATTCACACCCACGTCAGCCTTAGAAGGAATGAGACCGGTTCTCTGCATCACCTGGGTACCTGGGAAATTGCATGGATACAGGGAGACCCAAAAGAAGCTCACCAAAAGTAAAGCCCAGGGGAGATTGAGAACCTCAGTGTATCTCCTCATACGCAAATGACCAGCAGAGTGGAAGCCTTACAGGTTCAAGGTACTTCCTAGAGGTCCCCCTGTGTCTGCATAGCTTAGCGGTCTGCCCATATCACAAAAAAGAATAAAACACTAAGCAAAGACAATACTGATGAGCTCCACTGTGTACTCCACACTCTGCAGCTGAAGTCCAAGCAAGTTACAAAACAATGCACAACAAAATGCCCACCAGCGACTCTCAGAACAAAATGGAATGCAGAGTTATAATACATTATTTAAAATGTTCATTTACCCACCAAAAACCACTAGTTATACTGTCTCTACACCCTCCTCCCACCCCACACACAAAAAAAATAAAGACAGAGGGCAGGATAATGATACAAAGTGTCACAAGAAACAAACTATCAACCAAGATTATATCCAGAGAATCAAGAAGGTGAATACAGTAAAGGTGACAAATCTCTTTAAATTGATTTAGTGAAAGTGTAATAAAAATCCAAGCTTGAAATTTGTAGATATAGACAAACTGGTTCCAAAATTTATATGGAACACAAAGGAATTAGAATAGTCTAAGCAATTCTAAAAAAAAAAAAAAAGAATAAAATGGAAGGACTCACACAATCTAATTTTAAGATTTACTATAGAGCCACAATAATCAAGACAGTGTGGTATTGGCAAAGAGATAGACACAAAATAAATGGAACACTGCAGAAATTCAAGAAATTGATTCAAATGTAGCCAATTATTATTTCTTTTTTACAAAGGCATAACAACAATTCGATGGAGTAAAACTGATATTTGTAACCATTTTCAACAAGATCTGTTATCTACTTTTTCTATTACAACCATCCCAGTGGGTGAGAAGTGGTATCTCATTGTGGTTTTGATTTGCATTTCCCTGACGGTTACTAATGTTGAGCATCTTTTCATGTGTTTATCAGCCATTTGTATATCTTCTTTGGAAAATGTCTAGTCTAATCTAGGAAGAAAAACAAACTTCAACCTGAACTTCATGGCTTCTACGCAAGGTCAATTATGGGGCCATGAACTCAAATAGATTATTGATCTAAATACAAACTTGTAAAAATTTTGGAAGACATAGGAGAAAATCTTCATGACCTTGAGTCAGGCAATAGTTCTTATATATGACACTAAAAATATGATTCATAAAAGAAAAAATGGAAAACTTAGATTTTATCAAAAGCATTTACTCTGTAAAAGACACATTTAAAAAATGGAGGCCTGGCGCAGTGGCTCACGCCTGTAATCCTAGCACTTTGGGAGGCCTAGGTAGGTGGATCACTTGAAGCCAGGAGTTTGTGACCAGGCTGGCCAACATGGTGAAACCTTGTCTCTACTAAAAATACAAAAATTAGCCGAGCGTGGTGTCATGCACCCGCAGTCCCAGCTAACTGAGGGGAGGAAGCACAAGAATCATTTGAACCTGAGAGGCGGAGGCTGCAGTGAGCTGAGATTGGGCCGTGGCGGTCCAGTTCGGGTGACAGAGTGAGATACTATCTCAAGAAAAAAAAAAAGACAAAACGAAACAGAAAATGGAATTGACAGCCTACAGACTAAGTGAAATTACTTGCAAAATATCTATCAGATTTAAGACTTATATCCAATATATCCAATATATGCCAAGAACTTAGTAAAACAAAACCAAAAAGAAAAGGAAAAGAAAAAATGGTCAAGAGACTTGAACAGACATTCCTACAGAGACAATATATGAATGTCAAATATGGACATGAAAAATGATCAGCATAATTAGATACCAGATGTTTTCCAATGAGCACCATCACATACCCTTTACCACAGGTAAACAGGCTGGTTCTCCATCCTCCCTCTAAACCAAGTATGTATGACTCCTTCTAGATTACAGAAGCATATATGCATTTCCTATGCTTAATTATGTAATCAGATCCCTACTTAGAGCTCAAATTACTCTAGTTCTTTTAATCTGCAGCTATGAATCTTATTTTATACTTATCAATTTGTAGGATTTTGACAGTTTTGGGCTAAAATCAAACCAACTATATTATTCTTTTTTGTTTGTGAAGATGTGGAAGAGCTGGAACCCTTGCATATCGTTAATAGGAATATAAAATGGTAAAGCACTTTGGAAAACATTTCGGCAATTACCTAAAAGTTAAACAGAGGACGAATGACTCAATTGAAATGGTAAAAATATTTGATTATACATTTTTTCAAAGAAGATATACAAATGGCTAATAAACACATGAAAAGATGCTTAACATGATTAGACATCAGGGAAACGTGAATCAAAACCAATACAGTACCACTTCACACCTACCAGGATGGGGATAACCAAAAAGACAGAAAATAAAAGGTGTTGGTGAGCATGTGGAGAAATCAGAACCCTCAGTCACTGCTAGTGAGAAAGTAAAATAGTACAGTCACTGTGGAAAATGATCTGTCAGCTCCTCAAAACGCTGAAACACAGGAGAAATTCTCCTCCTAGGTGTATTCTCATGAAAAATGAAAACAAAAGTCCATGCAACAATGTGTGTACAAATGTTTACAGCAGTGCTATTCATAATGGCCCAAAAGTAGAAACAATCCAAATGCCTATCATTGTATAAATGAGTATGATACATCCATATAGTGGAATACTATTCAGCCATGAAAAGGAATTACTTATACATGCTACAACATGGATGAACCTTAAAAACATTATGCTAAATAAAAGAAGCCAGACACACAAGACCACAAATTATGATTTCATTGATGTGAAATATGTATAGCAAATCCCGAATAGGCAAATCCATAGAGACACAAACTAGATGAGTAGTTTCCATGGGATGTGGCCGCAGGGGGCTGGAGATGACTGTTAACAGCATGAGGCTTCTTTTTCCATAAGGAAATTGTTCTGGAATGAACTGTGGTGATGGTTGTACAGCCTTGTAAATATGCCTTGTAAAAACCACTGAAACATACACTGTTAAAGTGAATTTTATGGTATATGAGCTCTATCTCAGTTTTTTAAAAAAGACTAAACATTATGACCCTGAATTCCATTATTAGGAATGAATCTACTTAGGAGAAATAGGTTCATACAAGGTCTTACATGTGAATGTTTATAGCAGCATTATTCATAGTAGCCAAAAAGTGGAAATAACCCAAATAATCAACTGGTGAGTAGATAAATACAATGTACTATGTCCATACAATGTAAACTACTCAACAAACAAAAGTAACAAAGTACTGATAACCTGTTACGTGCAAGAAAGCTGTGAAGTAAGACTACATATATGATTCCATTAATATGAAATTTGTAGAAAAAGCTAAACTGCGGAGACAGTAAGAAGAAATGTGGTCACCTGGAGCTGGGTGTGGGTACCATGGGACTGCAAACAGGCCTCAGGAAAACTTTGAAGGTGCTAGAAATATTCTAAAAGTGGATTGTGGGAAATTTTGCACAACTATAAAAATTTCTAAAACTCAAAGTGTACAATTTAAAATGGTTGAATTTTATGATATGTAAATTATGCTTCAATAAAGCTGTTAAAAAAATTAAACAACCTTATGAGACAGGTACTATTATTATGATTTTAGCAATCAGGAAACTGAAACAAAGACAGATTAAGTAACTTGCTAGAAAATGGCAGAGCTATTATTTGAATCCAGGCAAGATGATTACAGAATTCTTAACCATTAAATCAAATCCAGTGTAATTTGCTAACTATAAAGTACTGGGAAAACTGAGAAAAAGCATCTTCTCCCACGAGTCAGAGTTATCACACTTTGAGAGCACTTCTCATATCCCTAACTCTACGCAAGTAACCCCATTTCCATTCTCTCTTATTAGCACACCAATTTGCAAGGTAGTTGCCATTAAAAATATACAATTTAAAACAGTTAAGCGCATGCGTCTTATAATGGTCTCTCCCAAATTCCATAGTGACTATTAAGGAAAATATGTCTGGGCCAGGCGTGGTGGCTCATGCCTGTAATCCCAGCACTTTGGGAGGCTGTGTTGGGTGGATCGCCTGAGGTCAGGAGTTGAGACCAGCCTGGCCAACATGGTGAAACCCCGTCTCTATTAAAAATATGAAAAATTAGCTGGGTACGGTGGTGGGCACCTGCAGTCCCAGCTACTTGGGAAGCTGAGGCAGGAGAATCACTTGAACCTGGGAGGTGGAGGTTGTGGTGAGATAAGATCTTGCCACTGCACTCCAGCCTGGGTGACAGAGCAAGACTATGTCTCAAAAATTAATTAATTAAATTTTTAAAAAAAGAAACTATGTCTGATAGCAATGTATTCAGAGCTTTCCGTGCTTAGGCACCCTCTTCCTCTCGCAGTCTCTGAAGGCCAGGTAAAAAAGCTAGCTCCTTACCCTCCCTCTAAACCAAATATGGATCACTCCTAGACTGTGGAAGTGTATATGCATTTCCTATGCTTAATTATACAATCAAATCCCTATTTAGAGGTCAAATTACTGTGGTTCCTTTAATCCTGTTCCCAGAGGGGCCCCTGCAGCCATGAATAATCTTATTTCATACTTATCAACTTGTAAGATTTTGACAGTTTTTGGTAATGCGCAAACCCATGGTCATAAATACTGCTCAAGCAGTATTTTTCTATGGGAGGAAGAAAGGAAAAAAGATGAGGGAAGAATAAACGTTCATGAAAAGAAAGGTTTCTCTCCTTTGGGAATCTGTTTATTTTGCAAATTGTCAAAGTGAGTCAGGAATTCAAACATGTAACAGTACAGAAGTAGCAAAGCCACTGGGTTTAACTTCGTCCTGAGAAACTGCTGCCAATGCTTTTTAAATTCTGCAAATATAATGAAGGGTTTGTTTGCTATTTTGGTAATTTAAAGCAGGAGTATGACTGCCTGTGACAAAATCAGTAACCGAATGACACTGGATACTCAGTCAAAATGGCATCTGACAATTTACCTCCAATGCAACTGTCCCAATTTATTAAAATATCTATTGAAAAATAAAAACAGATTTAAATATAAAAAAGTTAAATTCAACTTAAAACACTTTAAAACGAGTACTAACGTCCGAGTCTAGAAAGAGACTACCGAACGTCTGTGAGGGTAAGACTGCCTGCCTGACAAGGGTGACGAGGACCCTCACACTGCATCACCGACCAGAACTCGAGTCTGCACCAGGCAAGAACCTGTGCCACTGTGTGCACCACGTGGGGTTGGTTTCCACAGCAGACAAACCCAGTCATTGTGGCCTCTCTCCTCAGTCAATTCACACCTTTATTCCATCTACAGACTTTAACTCTTGAGACAAAACAGGTACAGAGAAAAGTGGTAAGAATGGGGTCACATGAATACTGGCATAAGCAGGTATCATAAATAATGTGGTAAGAGAAGGCTGGGATATGAAAAGCCTTCACAGAAGTACATTCTATAGTATTTAGTTTTCAATGTACTTTGTTTCATGAACCAGAAAAGCAACAGAAGAGAAGGTGCCATGTTAGTCAACCAGTTCCCAATAGATAAAAATACACTGGAGAATGAGAACTGGCTGTAGGCTAAGCATACCCATCTGTTGTCCAGTTCCAGATCTGATGAGGGAATCCAAAGAGCACTGAGCCAAGGGCAATTTGTATACTATTTCCACCAGCAAAATGAATACTGAATGTTTTCACACTAAAATTGGGGAAAAGGCAAGGATGTCTGCCATCAATACTTATATTCAACCTCATACTGGAAGTACTAGCCAGTGTAATAAAGCACACAAAAAAAATACAATACAAAAAAATATAAAGCTCACTACAACCTCAAGTCTTTTCTATGCTATAATAGAAAGGAAAAAATAAGCTGTCCCTATTTACAGGTGACATGATTGCCTATGTAGAAAATCCCAAGGAATTTTCAAAAACATTTCTAGATCTAATAAGTGAATTAAGTAAAGCAGCAGGACAAACTCAACACACATAAATTAATCACGTATCTACAGACTAGCAAGACACACATGAAAACCAAAATAAGAAAACACAGTAACACAAAATTACTTAGGTATGAATCTAAACTAAAATACTTAGGTACACACCTGAAAGTAACATGTACAGTATCTGTATGCTAAAACATACAAAACACAGATGAAAGATCTAAATAAATAAAGAGATACACTGTGTTCATGTATTGGAAGACTCAATACAGTAAAGTTGTCAATTATCTACAAATTGATATATAGGTCAAACGGTTTCTATCAAAACCCCAGCAAGCGTTTTTGTAGATACAGACAAGAGGATTGTAAAATTAGCGTGCAAAGGCAAACAAACTAGAACAGCTAACACAATTCTGAAAAAGGAGCAAAACTGGAAGATTCACGTGGTCTGACTTCAAGTGTTTCTATAGAAGAAGTGCACTACTCAAGACCAGAAGTAGCAGGCACTAGTTCTCCTGCTAATTCTGGGGTGTTCATTTACCGCACTGCTCCCCTGCTCCTGGTTTTCTACTGTACTTTAGAAAAGCCAGTTTGGAAATGTTGCAGGAAGGCTAACTAAGCATCTGTACATGGCAGATGGTTGTTCCAGTCATCTACCGCTAAGGAACCACCCCAAAATGTAGTGGTATAAAATAATAACCATTTTCTTACGGTCACACATTCTGTGGGTCAGAAATTCAGAAAGGGTTCAACAGGGATATCTCCTCTCTGTTCTATTATATCTGGGCCTCAGCTAGAATGACTTACACGGCTGAGGGTGTCTCAAAATAGCTGGAGCTCCAAGATCTATTTCCAGGATGGCTTCTTCATTTTCACCTCTGACACCTGAGCTCAAGTGACCAAAAACTGAACTCAAGCAGAGTACTTAAGCGGCCTCTCCTTTTAGGTTCTCAAAACATGGCAGCTTGGTTCTAAGAGGGAATGTCACAAGAGGGACCCTTCTGGAAAGCCAAGTGTTGCCAAGGACCAAGGCAGAAGCTGCTGGGGTTCGTCCACCCTAGCCTTGGAGGTCGCACTGATGCACTTCAGTGACACTCTAGCAGTCACAATCGCACCACTTAGGGAAAACCGGATTCAGAGGGAGGGAATTTAGAATCAATTTTTTTTTTTTTTTTTTGGAGACAAAGTCTCACTCTGTCACTCAGGGTGGAGTGTAGTGGCACAATCTTGGCTCACTGAAACCTCTGCCTTCCGGGTTAAAGGGATGTTCCGGCCTCAGTCTCCTGAGTAGCTGAGATTACAGGTGTGTACCATCATGCCCAGCTAATTGTTTTGGGTTCTTAGTAAAGATGGGGTTTCACCATAATGGCCAGACTGACCTCAAGGTTGGATCGGGTGGATCACTTAATGCCTGATTCCTGACCTCAAGTGATCCACTGGCCTCCACTTCCCAAAGTGCTAGAATCACAGGCATGAGCCATCACGCCTAGCCAGACTCAATTTTTTGATGCGGAAATGGTAAGGTTACATTACAGAGAATGTGGGATAGGAGATAATGTAGTGGACATCTTTTGAAAATACAAATTGTCACAATAGTTACAGTAAAAAAAAACAAAAACAAAAAAAAGAAGCATTAGAAAAAAATCCTCTAGTAAAGTAATTTCCACTTTATCCAGGTATTATGTAATAACCTCAGAGGCCCTCTAAGTCCTTTCAACAACAGACTAAGTTATTATTACCCACATGGAAGGTTCTATCATACTTGCAGAAGCACTACTGTACCTTTTACATGCTCCCCACGATACGGTCAAAAGGCTGAATCATCATTACCTCACACTCACTTCCCTACTCCCACCTTTTGGGTGGGTGATTCCTCACCATGAGGATCCCTTTGCCCAACCCCTCCCCATCCCCTTGCTGTTTTCTTTCAAGAGACAGGGCACCCCTCCCCTAGAGAAAGATCAGGAAAGACAGAGAGGCGGGAGACAAGGCCCCACTCTGCCACCCGGCTGCAGCGCAGTGCTGTGATCAGAGCTCACTACAACCTCACGTCCTGGGCTCAAGAGATCCTCCTGCCTCATATTCCCAAGTAGCTAGGACTACATGTGTATGCCACCATGCCTGGCTAATTTCATTATTTTTATTTTTTGTAGAGATGGGGTCTCGCTATGTTGCCTAGGCTGGTCTCAAATTTCTGGCCTCAAGGAATCCTCCCATCTTGGCCTTCCAAAGTACTGAGATTATAGGCATGAGCTGTGGTACCCAGCCAGAATTTTCTAGATGCAGCTATACCATGATTATATTTATTTCAACGTGTAGAAGTTTTGCTTTTTTAAAGAAAGTAATAACTCTTGGAGATACTAGATGCTACATCTATTAGCTAAAAGCTTACTTACCATAACTAGCTGAGAACAAAGCTTTCTAAGAATAAGCACTGAGCTGAGTTGGGATGTGGAGCAGGGTGATGGTGGCAACAGAATATTAAGAGGAAGAAGGCTACAGAAAGCTGGGTATGGTGTCAAAGCAACGAAGATTATAATACCTAACACATGTAGAATGTAAGTACAGTAAGTAGAAGATTTCATACACTACAAACCAAATTCATACCCACTACTTCATTCATTAAAACTGTACAGCTTATTATCTTGTTAACGCAACATGGGGCCCGAGGTTCCAAGAGGCTAGGTGACGTGGCCAAAGCTGCACAGTCACAGAAGAGCAGAGGTCAAGCTCAGCCTGTGCTTCCGCAAGCCAGGCTTGTTCCCGTCCATCTCACTGCCTCATTGAACCTCGCCTGATGATCACGTACATTAACTTATCATACAACTACAATATTTCCAATCAACTCAGAGCCCTCAGACACTCCGAGATCACCGAGTATGAACATGCCAGCAGCCCCTCATTACCCGCCCCACAGCTCCCACCAGGAGTTCACAGGTGAAACCAAATTCATCCCTTAACCAAAAAAAAAAAAAAAAAGTGTTAGGAAAAATGTGAAGGCAGTGACTCTGCCAGCATGGGTGTTTCCCACAGAAAACCTGGAATGAGCATCCAAAAACACAGCAGAATGCTGCTGCTGCCAGCTGAGATCCCATTTACGACACCATTTTGTGGAAATCATTTATTACAGTCTTCCACTTTCTCTGCACAAAATCAAAGAAAATTGAGAAATGTGAAACTACACTGTCTTCAGAAATCCTGTCATAGAGTAACTCAGCTCTCACAAGCTATTCTCTGAAGGCATTACTGATGTTCTTCCGAGTTGATGGAGTAATACAATTTGCTAGCAGGAAAAAACGCAGGCAAACAGAATTGTGTTCATTACAGCAGTATCTCAGCAATGCCTTCTTCCACTTTCATTACTTTTCAAGATCACACATCATGTCACAGGGCAGAACCACAGCTTTTCTATGCCCTGGATATCTCAGTATTTTTACAGTTGGAAGCAGATTTTTAACGCTTGTGCAAATTACAGCTATTTTTGCTAAAATGGGCTCATTTATGCTGCTGGGGAAAAGAACTGTCTCCCTCTCCTGAAGGTCTATGAGGCAACTCTACATGCAGCTCCCATTACTTTGGGCTCATAGGTTCCCGCAGGGGCAATCTCTTCTTTAATCAATTCATGAAACCTAGTGCTGGACCAGTTCACATTGACATTGTGAAGCAAGCATCGTCTGTCCCGACTCCTTCCATCCCTCTTATTTCCCGACACTTCTCTTTCACTCGGGCGGAAGGGCTCACCAAGGGCCTTCTCAGTGGGGCCTCACGAATGCTGCCTTCTCCAGAACAGCTTTCCCCAGAAGTTCCCTCTACCCAGTCAAAACCTCCAAGCCACCTTTAGAAAAGTCTGATCTCATCGGGGTGTTAAAAAAAAAAAAGTAATCTTATTAGATGAAATTAGTTATTAATGATTAGTAATTTTACAGATGAGTTTAGTTTTTGAGGGAGAAATTCTTATCTACTCAAAATAATTTGTAATGGGTAAAATTTAAAACAACACAACTATGTGATGCATTTTCATCCATGGGAAAGAAAAGGATTTTGGGGCACAAGCGACTCCCAGATTTTTTAAAAGCAGACTGCGGAGACTGAGGTCTGCGTGTGTAGCAGAGCTTCAAGCACAGTGCAGGGAGCCGGCCTTGGAACTGGGCAACACGCTGCTCACACGCTCAGCTTGCTGCTGAAGTGCCCTTTATATCACCTGGTCCTATGAAGCAAACGCAAGACACACGGACGCGCTTGCAACCACCTGACCCGACTACCACAGAAAACGGGGCAAGGAGAATTGTGTCTAGGGCACCTACTGGGCATTTCTTCTCCTTTCTGAGCTGCTGGAATATACCACAAGCTTTGTAGTCTGCATTCTTCTACCTCCACTAAGCATTCACATGACTGGGGAGGACAGATGTTATTCTTGGCTCATGCCTACTAGGTTAAAGGAGTAGGGGATGTTTTACTTTCAATTATTGAAATGAATCACAGACCATTTAGAGCCAGAAGGAAGCAGAGATCACTTACTTCAGCCCTGTCAACTTAAAGATGATGAAATAGCCTGGAAAAGTTGCCCCAGGTCCATCCATTCACGCCACGCAGCAAGCTTGGTACACACAAGGTGCTTAGTAAGCGTTTGCTAGCCTCGCGGCTGGATTCCCGACATCTGCCTCCGGGTTCATGCTCCTTTCACTCTAACTCCCCCGACACCCATCGTCCACACTCCCACACCCATCGTCCCCACTCCCACAGCCGTCGTTCCCATCTCTGGTGGAAAACAAGTACAGGTCATGCTAGAGTCCAGGATAAGACCCCAAAGTGAATTAGGGGACAGTCCACTTGCTGAGTGTGACTCTAATTATGTGCCAAATGGTGTATCTTTTATTCCTACCACAGAGGTCAGAAACTGGGCCAATTCTTTCTTCCTTATAGGAGGAGGTCTGGACTAGAGGACTGAGAAGGTGGCTCTCAGGGAAGCATTCCTAAAGGTTCTCTTTCACGGAGCATCCTTTAAAGGTGAAGTCAAGAACTCCTCTTGAAATACAGCGCCAGGAGCTACTGGAGTCCAGAATGCTTGCAGACGGCTCCCCTTAATGAAGCACAGGTACTATAAGGTGTGCGCGGCACTAGGTTCAGACCATGATAATGTACCATCTCAGGGACCTGAATTCCATGACAATGTAAGTCCTTTCAGAGATACGTTTATAGGCAGCTCCCTAATGAGGCAGAGGTCTCCATCACTGCTCACATCTAAGTGGAAAGTTGCTGCACAGAGCAACAGGGGCCCTTCTAGCCCAAGTGGCAGAGGCAGGAATGGCACTAAAACCCAGAACATTTTTAGACAGTCTCAGGAGTTTTAATCGGCTGAAATACTGCAAGGTATAAGGAAAGATTCCAGTAAAAAAATAAAATATAGACCAAGAAGAAAGCCACAGTCAATAGTTGACTACAGAACGCAATGAGGGACTGGGGTAATACAAACAGGGGGCAACCCCAAATTCTTCATGCTGGCCTGAGAATATGGTTTTTATTTATGTTTATTACAATTGTGTGATCTGTATTCTGGAAATTTCCTTGAAACTAAATGTTGGTGTCAGACAAATCAAGTCCAAAGTAAAGATAATTTTATAAGCTGTATATTTTACCTGTTTCCACCATTTTCCAACTCCATTCAACATGAATAGCTGACTTCTTTTCACTGGTATCCAAACATTGTTGGCACAAAAGATGGTCTATGGGTTAATGGATTTCCCTGCTCAGGGTTTGCACTTTCTAGCTGGCGATTACAGCTCCTTACATACTATTGATTAAAAAAAAATCCCATCTCTGATGTTGCATACACTTTTGGGAAAGCAACACTAGTATTCACTGACCAGTTTATTCATTTGTTTGTTTGTTTGTTCGTTCATTCATTCATTCACTCACTCACTCATGCATGCATTCACATTACGGATTCCACACTTACTGAGTACCCATTATGTACCAGGCACTACAGAGATAAATTCGGAAATAAGGCAGAGAATGGTTCCTGTCCTCATGGACCTTACATCACTGTGGAAAGGCTAGACGCTGAAAAGTAGTAACAAGTCTGGTGAGTACTGGGCCTACAGCAGTCAGAGATACTCTAAACTAGAGAGTCAGGAAAAACTTAGAAGAAGAGACATTTTGGTTAGGGGCTGGTAGATGAGTCACAATTAGACTAAAGAAGAAGAACATTCTGGGAAGAAGGAGCGGTAGGTGTAAAAATTCTAGAGGCACAAAAAAACTAAACTGAGAATTCAACAAACTGATACAAAGTCAAGAGTGTCCCAAGTATAGAACAAGAGTTGTAGTGAGGAATGAATGAATGAAGGAATGAATCAATCTACCCTATTTGCTGGATCAGCTGAATCAACCACGGTGATGAATGGGGCAACACGAGCAGACCCCACTCTTGTCTACCCACTGGGGCACTAGGTCCAAGTGAGGGAGGAGTCCCCAGAGTCAGGGCCAGCCAAGCTCTTCAGGGCAGCATCTGCATCTGGAGGGCAGTTGTACTTTACACACTTTGCTCCAAACCAGGCACACAGTCAGCACCTAATAAATGTGGATGCTTTTAGAAAGGACTGAGAACCACAAGCACACAATTAGAGAAAGTCTCTTTTTGTCAGAGCAAGAGCCTCATTTTGAAGCAGGAATTTTTGCCACAGATAAGCCACAATGGGAGATGAGTGTACTCTGTGATTCTCTGGCCAACTGAATCATTTGCATGAACACTGCTAACTTTGGGAAAGGTGACTAAACATCTTTATGGATCAGTTAAAATTTGAGACCTAGCTGTAGAGCCAAATTTAAATCCAAGACCATGGATGACTGTTCCATCTAATCATCAGGCTCATTCATAAAATTGTTTTTTTCTGCTTAATTCACTCTGCATTCCCGAGCAAACCGTACTTTTCAGTTGCAAAATATTACATCTACCTCAAAAGCCCAGGGAAAATAAAGGTAGGTGATACAAATGATCCTTTTTTGTGATTGTGGAGGTGAATTTGGTCCCTGTCATGAGAAACGAAGCACAAGAATGGGAGAGAAAGGAGGAGGCTGTGGTGAAGCCAAACACCCAGGCTGCGTGTCATCAACAAGCTGCGCCATGAAAAAGCTACGTCCCTGCCAGACGAGCAGTTCCTCCCTGGTACCCAAGGGCTCAGTGACTTCCTCACGCAGCCACTGTCTTCCTCATCCACATGGGATACCTTTACTAAACGACTCTGGGCATTTTGTGGGGAACAGAATCAGCTGGGAAAAAGCCTGTTACTTCACCTGGGAAAAGGGATCTGGCAAGTATTGAGACTCTTTCCAAATTCCTCTTGGGCACTCAATTACTACTTGCGACACTCATTAATGCAATGGATCAGTTTGCCACGAGGATAAACTGCAAAGCAGCATATGGAAACGGCAGGAGTCCCAAACTCAGGGCATGGTGACACTGTGCCTCTGCTAGTAGTCAAGGTTTACGTGCTCACTGTCTGTGCTTTTCTTGAATAGAGCTGTGGAGCAGGGGTCTGCCAGACAGATTATCATTTTCTGTAGGTAACAAGTTTATCTCTTAGGAAAGAAATGCGGGAGAGAAAGAGAGAGAAAGGGGGGCAGAGAGGGAACCTGTGCCTGCTCACATGCACATCAGTGGGTATTTGTTCTGCAGAAATTCGGTTAAACAAAAATTCTGGTCTTTTTAGCCTTCAGCCAGACTGCTTCTGATCCCCAGAGGTCACATGTATTTGGAAGCCACTGAAGACCTCCTCCCCCTGTCTTCTCTTACTTCACTCTCTAGAATTGCTGCTGCCCTTCTTTTCTCTGAGCCACTCCCTTCCCCCTTTCCAGCTCTCCTCTCATGCTTTCTGGTAGTTCTCACTGTCAGGCCCAATGACAGACCATCTGATTAGACTGTTTTGACCACTGTAATTTTAAAAGTGTGTGTGTGTGTGTAAGTGGTATATGTATTCTCAAAAGGCTGTTGGATGGAATTTATGTCCTCTTTCTGGGCTTACTCTCAAATACATATGAAAGAATGCTGACTGTGTACCTAGGAAGTTTACAACTGAGCCAACTCATTCATTCATTCATTCATTCACCCATTCACTTTCTTAAAGGAATATTTATCGAGAACCCACAATCAGCCAAGCACTCTTCTAGGTGCTGGGTACTGCGCTAGATGAGTGTTACCTCAGTTAATCCTCACAGTAATGTAAACATTATTATTCCCATTTTACAGATGACAAAATTGCAACTCTCAGAACTTAATACAGTAATTGGCCTAAGCCACATAACTAGTACACTGCAAAACTGGTATGTATCTAACTTGTGATCTTTTTAAGATGCTTTAAACTGCTAGCAGACAGGGATGCTCTTTTTAATCAGATTTTGTAAATTACCATGCCTAATTCTTCATGCCGCAGTAGACTCCAAAAACAGACTTGTTAATGATGACAGACTATGGGCAAGATCCTGATCACTTTAAGAACAAGCCAGAAAAAAAAAATATATATATATATGTATATATATATATTTGTATCCCTCAACTTCTCAGTGAGTATGGAATTTTGACATTCCATTTTTTTATCCACTTTGGGAGTGCCAGGATAATGGGGAACATCATCTATCAAAATCTCTGTAAGCCAGGACTTCATTAATATTTGTACAATGAACAGGTAAAATTGTCTATGGCTGACATACAGCTTCTTTACACACAGTAACTCTCATAACAGTTAAGGGCAACGGCATGACCTGCAGGGTTGGGTGGGGTAGGGAGAGGGCGGGAGGGAAGAGGTCAGAGTTCAAAGACAATGAAGGCTTCTTGAGATTTCATGTGGGCTTAGCTCAGTCATCTCAGCAGCTGCTGCCAACCAGTACCATAATGATGACGAAATACGCTCTCCTTAGTTATAAAACACTGTGCTGAAAGTCGTCATCTCTGATAAAGCCTTGAGTTCCAGAAGAGCTGCCTCCTGCCCCTTCCTGTGTTTCTAGTTAGTAGCTGGCCCCCAAATGCTCTTCTTCCATTTAAAGTCTCACTTGCATGTTCTCCCCAGTGGCAGACACAGGGCAACACTAATTTCACTGTGCTCTCCAGAGCATGGCGGGGCAGGAATGAAAACCATTGTAGCCACTTTCTCGCTACTGCCAAAGCTTGGGCTTGCTTCCGCCCTCAAATCCCCACCCTGTCAGAGTGCTGCCATGAATGTCACCCAGAGGTCCATGTCTCCTTTTACCCATCAGCAGCACACACTATAGTTTACCATCACTTTTTCGTCCAAACAGACCCCTCTTGGTATCTATGAGACAAATATCTCAATCCCTGCCCTCCCTGCTCTGCCCAACGCCCTCCACACCTCTCACCCCTGCACCGCCCGGTGCCCTTCACACCTCTCACCCCTGCACCGCCTGGTGCCCGCCACACCTCTCACCCCTGCACCGCCTGGTGCCCNCCACACCTCTCACCCCTGCACCGCCTGGTGCCCGCCACACCTCTCACCCCTGCACCGCCTGGTGCCCGCCACACCTCTCAAACCCTGTCCTCCCATCCACATAGCCATTTTCTGCAGGGACTGCCCATGTAGCTGAGGCTAATATGCAAACCCCTAACCATGGCCCATGAGGCCCACAAGCCCCACATGGCCTGGGTCATGCCTTCCTCTCTTATGATTATACAGAATTTTATCTCCACTAATGCTTTATTTGCCCTAAAGTCTACATTGATAATGATAGTTAACCCAGCTTTCCTCTTATTAATGTTGTCTTGATATGTCTATTTCCATCTCATTATTTTAAACCCCTTGGTGCAGTTTTCTTAAGCAGCATGCAACTGGGCTTTAAAGAAACAAGACAAAAACAAACAAAACCCTGTCTCTTAAGATTTAAATTTAATCTCAATGGTTTACATGTATGGTGATATATGCGGATTTATACTCTCCTTATCTTTTTTACCTAGTATTTTAGTTTCATCTTTTGGTCTCAACACGGGGAAAGTAGTTACTTTCACATTCATTAGTAAATTACATTTTCTGACACTTCAGCAATTTCTATACTCAACATTGTTCTATGCATTCTACAACTTCTCTCTGGGTTTACTTTTCTTGTTGTAATACACATTCTTTTTAAGAAATTATTTTAACAAGATTCTTTGTACCTCTTAAAATATCTATTTCACTTTCACTTTTGAAAGACAGTTTACAGATAGAATTCTTGCTTGACAATTATTTTCTTCAGCCCGTTAAACACATTCCACATGACCTGACATCACTGGCTAGTGATTAGAGATGTGCTTTCAATCAAATTCAACTCAGGTTTTAAGATTCTCTGTCACTGATGTTCTGAAGATTCACTAGTATGTGCATATTTAGATTTGTGTTGATACTACTCAGTACTTGGGAGTATGCTTCAAATTTGAGAGTTCATGCCTTTTAAAAACTCTGTTAAATTTCAAATTATAAATTGGCCAGTCATTTGTTCTATTCTTTTTTTTTTTGAGATAGAGTCTCGCTCTGTCACCAGGCTGGAGTGCAGTGGCCCAATGCTGGTTCCCTCCAGCTCCCGAGTTCACGTGATTCTCCTGCCTCAGTCTCCCAAGTAGCTGGGACTACAGGTGTGCATCACTACACCTGGCTAATTTTTACATTTTTAGTAGAGATAGGGTTTCAGCATGTTGGCCTGGATGGTCTCAATCTCTTGGCCTCGTGATCTGCCCACCTTGGCCTCCCCCAAGGTGCTGGGATTACAGGTGTGAGCCACCGCGCCTGGCCTGTTCTATTGTTACTTAAAGAACTTCTTATTAGAAGCTTATTGGAGAGTCTCAAAATATCCTTCCTGCCTCAGCTGCTTTTGCATAATTAAAAAAAATGTCTTTTTCCTCTGAACTGCACTCTGGGTAAGTTCCTCAGTTTCATCTCTTAATTCAATGTATCTTTGTGGGTTTCTTTTCATTTCAGTGACTACAGTTTTCATTTCTAAGATTTCCAATTGGTTCTGTTCCAATTCTCCTGTACTTGTTTCACTTCTGTTTGCCCCCCAACCCCAGTGGATATTATACAATTTTTCTCTTTAAGGGTTTGAAATATATTGAAAACCTTTATTCTCCAGTTTTGTTTCCATATGGAATGACTTTATCTTGATTGTGAATTTCACTGGTTCTCTTTTTGATGCTATATTTACGTGCTTTGAAACTCAGGTGTGCATGTTCATTTGAGCGGGAGGCTCTCTCCCACCTGTCTCTGCCCCCGTCTCCGTGTGCATCCTACCCCACAAGAGCCTAGGCGTCATCTTGAACAGAACCTTACATGCCAGCTCAAGGGTCCTATCCCCAGTGATAGGGATACTGCAAATCCAGTCATCGAGCCGGAGGGAACTTGGCGCAGGCCTGGTCAGGATCCTGTGTCTGGGATCTTGCACCTCCATGGACTCCTAAGCTTCATGTAAACCATCATTCCAGGCACAGGTCAGCGAGGGAACTTGGCGCAGGCCTGGTCAGGATCCTGTGTCTGGGATCTTGCACCTCCATGGACTCCTAAGCTTCATGTAAACCATCATTCCAGGCACAGGTCAGCGAGGGAACTTGGCGCAGGCCTGGTCAGGATCCTGTGTCTGGGATCTTGCACCTCCATGGACTCCTAAGCTTCATGTAAACCATCATTCCAGGCACAGGTCAGCAGTCACTTTTACCATCCACCTGTCACGGTGAGGATGTCCTCTCTCATTTATAAACAGCCCTGGTTTTAAGTAGTCAGCTTGACTCCACTTCCCTTTTCCCGGAGTACATAACTCATCCCTGTTTCATTGCAGGAGCCAAATTCCCAGCCATTTTGCCTGCTTTATCCAAGAGCCAGCTAGCCCGTGGCTTCAGCTCCATCTCTGCTTTGCATTTCTCTTCTTTTTCAGATTCACAGACCTGTTTCTCTTGCTTTGAGCCTGGCTATATCTTTTCAGTTTTCCGTTGTTATATTTTGTCTCTTGTGGCTTAAAGCATGATCTAACCATGCCAGCTCATCAAGAAGTTCCCTGACTTCCTCTGTAACCTCATCTCATGCCTTTGGCCCAGGTGCTCCAGGCACTTCCTCTGCTATCTCTTCGGTTCCCTGGTCAATCAAGATTACTCCCATCTCAGGACCAGACACATGCCTGAGGAGAAAGAGCCAAGCACTGAACCCTTTTGTCCCCTCCTTGCCCTAAATACTATTATCAGCCTTTAAATTTCAGCTTAAATATAGTCTCAGAAGGCACTTTTTTGACCGCTCTATCTTCGAAGCCCTATCTCGCAATTGTTTATTATTGGACCCAGTTAATTTTCTTCAGAGCAAGCTTGCAAACAGTCACAAGGTCGCCAAAACCACAGTCCCACTTGTTTTTGGTTAAGTGTGCCTATACCACTGACATTGACTGTGGTGCTGTCTACAAATATAAAGGTCAAGAATACATACGCACAGGTATGACCCGATGTGAAAGACAGTAGACTTCTTGGATTGGGAAGTCTGATTCTCTTTTCAGGACTCAGATGATGAAATTACCTAGAACTTAAGGTATTATGTCCATAATCAAATATTCTGTTGTTTCAATATTTTATCAAAAATAAAATATAATAAAACCTTATTGGGATGAATTGGGATGATGAAACATCCAAATTAATGGAGATTTGAAATTTTAGACTTTTAAAAATAAAATGGAGACTGAGTCTTGTAAACCTGTACAATAGCACAGAGTAACAGCGTACAGGACACTGCTGAGTAACAGCATACAGAGACCCTGCCAGGACTTACCTTAATGAACTGCAAAGAATTATCTATGATTAACTACCTTCTTTGCGGGGATAGCATGCAGTAAACACAGCATGAATGGGCTAGGATTTCCCCTATCATTTCCTACATATTTATCATTTTCATAGGAAACAATTTTTTCCACCCACAGGCACTGGACATGTGAACATCAGCTCAAGTCCTCTCTACATTGCCATAAATTCAAAATCGGTGAGGCCAGATCAATGAAATATGACATGCGCAAAACTTGCCTATTGTGATGTGAGTTTGGAAGAGGACAGAGTGTCGTCAAGACTCCACTCCACGGCCACACTCTCTGCGTCTGCAGTTAGCCCTTTTACTACAACTAGACCGCTGCTCCATTCGTTACCTCCAAACAGGCCGCAGCTGCCTGATGAACTGGGGGAGGCTCAGCATTTCTTTCTCTTTCTCCCATTCTCTCTACAGAAGGCATCGCGATTCCAATTATTCATTAGTCAAAATGAAAGGCCATGACTTAAGGTGCAACGCACCTTTGAAATAATAACTTTGGAAGGACAGGAGGAGATGTATCTGTACCAGCTAGTGTACTCAAGAATCAGGCCGCAGAGGAAATTGCTTCTTTAGCAGTATGAATACAAAGTTTTCAAAAACAGTTACTACAAGGCACTTTCTATTCAAATACCAAATTGTGAGATACAGAATGTGAGGGGATTTGGCGAATGTTTGCTCTCAACGGGGCTGTACTTCAGGTCAGCATAGGAAACAGCCAGCAGTAGAGATTTCAGGTCCACTGCAAATGCCGGCTACCAGCAGGTCTTCAGAGCTACGCTGAGACACGTCCTCTCAGCTGCTTCTGTGTTCAAAAACAAAAGCTGGATCAAGACACCGGCAAGGCTCATGCCCATGGTCTGTTTCCTATGTGTTCTAGGGAATTTTATTTTCAAAAGCTATAAAGCTTTTCACAATATTTAAGAATGCTCAGTGTGTGAGAATTTTGAGTTCAGATACAGAAACCACATAAAGCCTTGTTCATTTGTTCATTCGGCATAAATGTCCAATGTGTCCCAATGTAAATGAATCACAGTCTAGAAAGCAGACACATTCCACTGCTTAAAAAAATATACAACTCTTGGCTATTACTGGCTATTTCAGATTCCAGGAAACCACAGAGGATTCTGCACTAAGCTGCTGCAGGCGAGCTCACTCCTCCCACCCAAGCACTCAGCCTGGCCTGTGACATCCCCCAGTAGGGCCCGTGTTGAGCTTGTCTGCGGTCCCTGAGGCCCCCTGTACCCTCAACAGAGGAAGCCCTTTCCAGTGGGAGCCGGCAGCCTCAGCACATGGGGAAGGGCAGACTGAGAAGCCTTCTGAGTGAAGAATCTTGACCTTTCAAAACACACACACACACACACACATGTACAGACACACACACACACACACACACACGTACAGACACACACGCAGACACACACATGCAGACACACACACATGCAGACACACACATGCAGACACACACACAGGGACACACACACGTGTGCACACACATGCACAGACACGCACACACACACACAAGTGCACATACACACACTTACTTCAGATCACCCTTCCTACCTTCACATCCTATTTTCTTCCTCCTCCCACTCATTCTTCCCCCTGGAACACAGCCCCTCCACCCTGCTTTGCTCAAGCCCCTCAGACCAGGCCTTAGTGTGTCCACATGCACAGACACACACACAGGCACACACACGCTCACACACACACACACACACACATGCACAGACACATGCACACACACGCAGACACACTCACACACATGCAGGCACACACACACAGACACGCACACACACGCACAGACACACACACACACGTGCACACATACATACACTTACTTCGGATCACCCTTCCTGCCTTCACACCCTATTTTCTTCCTCCTCCCACTCATTCTTCCCCCGGAACACAGTCAGCCCCTCCACCCTGCTTTGCTCAAGCCCCTCAGACCAGGCCTTAGTGTGTCCCTCAGGCCCTACTTCCAACTGTTCTCACTGAAGCCTGATGTCCTCGTTACTTTCTCACAAGGCAAATATCCATCCACCCGACATGCACTCTTCCCTTTCACCCGTCTGCAGCCTCAATACTCTTCACAGAACAAACCCTATTCCTCTCCACAGCAGAGAACCTGCCGACTCCTCTGAGAGAAGGAATCAGAGCTACAGAATACAGAACGCTGAAGGGAGAAGGCTGAGCATCCCACCTACCCTGCTCCTCCCGCATGCTTGTGCAAGGAGCACAGCCACAAGGCGAGCATCAGAGACAGGGCGACAGCAGGGGAGGAGCTGCAGGCTTAGCAGGAAGGTCTGCATGTCCTACCACGTCTGATGCACTCAGTTCTCTCAGTTCTAATTCCTACACTCAGAGCTGCCCTCAACTGTGTAGGACCTCCAAACCAGGCTCTCTAACGGGTCTGAAAACAGCCCATCCACCACAATCACCAGCAAGTGTCGTAAGTCCCTCCTGCCCCCGTTCTACTCTAGACATCCCTCTCCTCTCCTTTCCGATTAAATGAAAACTCGACGGACTTGAATGCATGAAGTCTGAGATACTTATAACAAGAGGCAGTTACTCAGAAGCAGACTAAGTGATGAGTTTATGCAAACAGACATTTTTACGTGTCATTATAAAGTACAAATCATGTTAATCACGTGAGTAAATGGGGCACGGCACACTGTCCTCTTTACATCTCAGCTGCTGATGCTGGTGGAGGAGGCATCTGCCCTGCCCTACATTAACTTCGCTGTGATATCTGCTAATGAACCAGTGAGGCAGAGAAGCTTCCTGCAGTATCTCCCGACCTGGGCAACACCTGTCCACCTGCCCACCTCATGCTGCAGTCAGTGCTGGAATTCACACCAACTGTGCAGGCAGTTGGCATCACCTTGCAGCCACCCCAAGGTGGCATCTGCACTTAATAACAAAACCCTGTGAAAACTGTTGTGCAGCCGTGGGCCTAAGGTGTGTGCCCACGTCATCAGCCTCACTGTGGGCCACTCACTTGTCCTGCTTCCTTCATCTTCCCACGCCTGCCACCACCTATCTGTTGTGCAGGTTCTGGAGTGTGGCATTCTCCCTCCCGCAGCAGGAACAGGGAGAGCTCTTCTCTGCGCTGGCCAGCCCCTCAGCTAGTTCACTTTACTCTCAGCACGAGGTGTCCCTCCTATCACCACCTGTTTCCGCCTAAGAGCAAGTCCTTCCATTTGAAGCTCTTCAGGTTTTGTTTTGTTTTGTTTTTTTATTTTTTGAGATAGAGTCTCACTCTGTCACCAGGCTGGAGGGCAGTGGTCAATCTCAGCTCACTGCAACCTCTGCCTCCCGGGCTCAAGCGATTCTCCTGCCTCGGCCTCCTGAGTAGCTGGGATTACAGGCGCGCACACCACACTCAGCTAGTTTTTGCATTTTTAGTACAGATGGGGCTTCACCGTGTTGGCCAGGCTGCTCTCGATCTCCAGACCTAGTGATTCACCCGCCTTGGCCTCCCAAAGCCCTGGGATTCCAGGTGTGAGCCACCACGCCCAGCCCATCTGAAGCTCTTCTAACAGTGTCTCTTTCCTTCCTAGCTCTTAATGCAGTTCATAACTATATGCTATATTTTGGTAATTATGTCATTATTGTCTCACACACTAGAGTGTAAGCTGTCTAGTGTTAGGGCTTATATATGCTGTTTTAAAAATATATATATATATACACCTAATAGTGCTTAGCACATAGGAGGTTCTCAATACATATTTAAATGTTTGTGACATTAATGAATGAATGGTAGTAAGGATACAGACCCAAAAAACTCAAGTGAAAAACAGAACACAGCCCTAACATGCAGAGGTCCCTATGTAAACAAGCCATTAACCTCTCTAGATCAAACTCGTTGCAAAAAAATGACATCTGTGGATAACAACTGATGAAAACTTTGTTCTTAAAGACTGCTTTGTACAAATGCGTAGGAAAGACTAAGATTTTTTCTTTTCTAAAGCAAGTAGTGGACATCCATTCCAACACCATCTATGAGAGATGAGGGACGTCTGTCACAGGGCCCCAGGAACTCGGGGAAGGATTCGGCCTGACTGATAGTGACTCTTTTCTTGGCCAATGTGGCTAAAGAGTAATATCACCTTCCCAATGGGAAAGGAACAGAAACTAATAGCAGGGCATACTTGTGGCTGGCTGGACATAATTGTGTAGAATAAATTTTATGTAGTTTCATTACAGAATGTGGGCTGTAGTAATTCTGTACAAATTCTTTGTTCATGACATAAAATCCTGTGTTGAAAAAGTCCTCTAGATATTATTATTCAGGGGTGCCAGAAATGACTGGGTCTTATTTGACTTTTAAAGTCAAGTTTCTGGTGGACAAGCCAAATAAACAGCCCCACTTAAGAGAATTCGATCCTAAAGAAGTTTATTTTTGTCTAGTGTGCTAAGTATTACACTAGAAGCAACTACTAATGTTTAAAATAGCTCAACTTTTAAAAATGTGTTTGATGCTTTTATATGTAAAAGTATTTTCAAAAACAATAATAATGTCAATAAACAGAGTATCAGGTTTGACAAGGTGGATTACTAAGTGGATAAAAACTGTTCCCACAGATGCAGATTAGCACATCCCTCTGGCCTGGAGGGCATGGAATCAGGCCATCCTTGGCCTAGATTTATTCAACATTTTTAGCCAGGGTAACTAAATTTACTTCTTGTCATAAATATCTCAGACTTCATGCATTCAAGTCCAAGTCCATGATTTAGATGAAGATACTTAAGACATGTTTATCAAACCTGCAGCTGCCACAAAGCACAGAGGAAGGGATAAGAGCTCTTCTAATCCTGGCCATGCAACTTCATCCAGCGGACTCTCCATTTCCTCATCTATAAAGTGCAATCATGGTTTCTATTTCATAGGGTTATTGTGAAGAATCAATGAGCCAAAGGTATATAAGGTGAACGAGTAAAGTTAGTTATCTTGTTTTACACAAACAATCGCAGAATCAGGATTCACACACACACACACACACACACACACACACAAACTCAAGCCGGAAAAATGGGCTAAAGCTAATAATTGTATCAAGAAAAAGGGAAATCCGGCATATAGCTTTTAAAGAAAACCAAAACTCTATGGAAGGATCTACAGAAACAATGACACATGAATAAAACGAATAAGTGGTTTAAAAAACACCAAAAAAAACTTTGAATAACGTCACCAAATCATGTTCTTCCAAAATACAATAATACCATTTGCAGAATCTTAAGACTTTGTTATATATAATTCATCAGTGCTGTTGACTAAAGGAAGGTTGCGTGTTTTACAACTTTAGTACAGAGATTCCTGGTGAACTGACTCTAGGAATGTATAAACATTGTTATCAATATATTCCACTGTGTTCTATTTTATAATCACTTATTCAAAATAATTTGAGTTGCTCTGAGTTAACCTGCATATAAGCAAAAAAATTACTGAATACTCACAGAAAGGGGAGATTTTACTTGGTAGTATTCCTGGCGTGGAGTTCTAGAAGTTTTCAGTGGCCACAAGCTCAGCAGAAGACAACCGCTATGAAGCCATTGAAATCCTCACCTCAGCTAGCACCAGCCGTAGGGCCAGGGAGCCAAACACTGACCTCCCCTTCTCCCCAAGTCGTAAGGCAACTCTCTTCTTTCTTTACTACAAATTATGAAAATAGCTACTTGATTTTAAGGTCACAACTAATTTTATTTTATTCACTTAATCTCTTGAAAAATGATTGATTTTTTTTTAAAGATACATTTTACATTGCATACCTCCCAAAAGTAGGAATATCTCAGTACTAGAAATGGAATCAAGATGCTCTTCAGCTGCCCCTGGGTAGTGGCTTCAGGCTATGGCCCAGGGCCTGGCTCTGGGCTCGAAAGCTTTCTGCCTAATGAAGTGGTTCCAGTTTCCAGTGTTCCCTCATGGTGCCTGTTGGTCACCTAAAATTCTGTGATTTCTTTTAAAACAGCAAAAGCCAAGCTATGAAGAGAGTGAGTAATGAATCTGCTGGAGGGCCAGCATCGCTCTTCAAGATAACAGAATCAAAGGAAGGCAGAACTGGATGGGAACCTTGGGCCTTGTCTTAAGCTCTTAAATGGGCCGAATCTCTTAACTTATTGAGACTTGATATTCTCGTCTGTAAACTGACGGGCTACCATGAGATCATCGTAAAGTCTTCTCCAGCTCTGAAATTCTATAATCTGTCAACTGCCTTGGCATGCAGGTAGCACTGGCCTTTATGAGTCTCTGGACCCCACCTGCCTCCAAAAACTGCCAGAAATGAGTTAAAAAGCATCAATGTTCAAGACTCATAGGGCTGGCAGAGAAGCTCTACAGTTTCTAAAAATATTTCTGCTCTTTCTTCGTTATCTGATTAACAGGACCTAATTTTTTTTTTTTTTTTTTTTTTTTTTTGAGACGGAGTTT
>NW_016107390.1:1997483-1999573 GCF_001604975.1 Cebus imitator | reverse complement strand
GCAACCTCCACCTCCTGGGTTCAGGCAATTCTCCTGCCTCAGCCTCCTCCGTAGCTGGGATTACAGGCAAAAAATTAGCTGGGCGTGGTGGCACAGGACCTAATTTAATGGTGAAATTCCGGGCTGGCGTGCTGAAACCTCTGACTGTGACAGGGAGGATGGTCATCTTGCACCTGGGATCTCGCTACGAATGGCTTGCCATATGCGCAAGCACTCTGTCATTTGCCTCCAGCTGTTTATTCATCTCACTGGGGCACAGGGGAGGTGCTAGGAGCAAATCAACAAAATAAAAACAGTAATTTATGCAAAGCTTTCTAGACATAACTGCTATTGCTGAGAAACAATTACCACTACAAATCTGGTGTTTTACCTTGAACCCTATCAACCGGCCGATTTCACAGGTCAAAATGGTTGACTATCAACAGTTTCACATGGTTAAATACACACAAAGCCCCCTGGTGGCTGGGAAGGCGGCATTCCACAGGTCTTCCTCTGAGTGCAACAGCCGATAGCCAAAAGACCACAAACAACCCAAATGCAAGGCCTGGCCACGTGGAGACTAAAAAGTTCTGATATAACAAAAGGACATTAAGGAAGTGCCTTCTGGAAGTACTAGAATTAGGTGGCAATTCTTAAGGAAAAGAAAGTCATTATTTCTATAGTTATTAAAGGCTGGAAGGAAAAAGACAAACACACAACCTATCAGCTTAAGAAAATTTCTAAAATTTGGTGTGCCTGATTCTGAAGCCCATAGAAGAGGGAACAGAGAGATGGAGAGAAACAATGTCCCAGCGGGTCCTTGGATCCATCCATGCTTGAGGCCAGATATCCCTGGACTTCCCCGTTACATAAATCAGTATCTTTCTTATTAAAGCACATGCTCATGCATACGCACACAAAAGCACCCATTGCTATGGTCTGAATGTCCCCCCAAATTCATGTGTTAAAACTTAATCTCCACTGTGGTGGTAGTAAGAGGTGGGGCCTTCTGGGAACTGATTAAGTCATGCAGGTTCTGCTCTTATAAACGAGTTAGTACCTTATAAAAGAGCTAGAAGGAGCTAATTTAGGCCCCCTTTGCCCATCTGCTTTCTGCCAGATGAGGACAGAGTTCATCCCCTCTGGAGAACACAGCAGCAAGGACCTGTCTTTTAGTGGAAACAGCAGCCCTCACTGGGCACTGAGTCTTCCAGTGCCCTGGCCTTGGACATCTCAGCCTCTACAACTGTGATGAATACATTTCTGTTGTTTCTAAATTACCCAGTCTGTGATATTTTGTTGTGGCAGCACAAACAAAGACACCCACAACATACACACAAGCTTATGATACTAGGCCAAACCATCCCAAAATGTTGGACTGAATCACAACAAGCAAGACACATTTCATATCAAAAATTCAAAAAAACTTTTGCTTCTAGTCTGATTCACAAATACATGGAGTCAAGGCCCCAGTAGTTAAAACCCTGCACAGGGGGACAGATCCAACATGGCCGATTAGGAGCAGCTCAGGATTGCGGCTCCCAGCGAAAGCGCGGAGGCCACTGCAGGTGATCCCCAGGCAAGCAGGGCCTGGAGTGGACCTCAGCAGTCCTACAGCAGAGGGGCCTGACTGTTAGAAGGAAAACTAAGAAACAGAAAGAAATAACTTCATCATCAACAAACTGGACATCCACTCAGAGACGCAATCTGAAAGTCAACAACTACAAATATGACAGGTGGATAAATCTACAAAGATGGGAAGAAACCAACGCAAAAAGGATGAAAACACCCGAAACCAGAACACTTCTCCTCCTACAAGGGATCACAACTCCTCACCAGCAAGGGAACAAGGCTGGATGGAGAATGAGTATGATGAATTGACAGAATCAGGCTTCAGAAGGCGGGTAATAAGGAACTTCTGTGAGCTAAAAGAACATGTTCTAACCCCAATGCAAAGAAACTAAGAACCTTGAAAAAAGATTTGAGGAAATGCTAATGAGAATAAACAATTTAGAGAGGAACATAAGTGAACTGATGCAGCTGAAAAACACAACACAAGAACTTCGCGAAGCATACACAAGTTTCAACAGCCGAATTGACCAAGCAGAAGA
>NW_016107390.1:1923723-1996448 GCF_001604975.1 Cebus imitator | reverse complement strand
AGAGGAAAAAAAAAAAAAGCAGGAGTTGGAATTCTCGTCTCTGATAAAATAGACTTTAAACCAACAAGATCAAAAGAGACAAAGAAGGACACTACATAACGGTAAAAGGATCAATGCAACAAGAAGAGCTAACAATCCTAAATATATATGCACCCAATACAGGAGCACCCAGATACATAAGGTAATTTCGTAATGACTTACAAAGAGACATAGACTCCCACACAATAATAGTGGGAGACTTTAACACCCCATTATCAATATTAGACAGATCAGCCAGACAGAAAATTAACAAGGATATCCAGGACTTGAACTCAGACCTGCAAACCTAATAGACATTTACAGAACTCTCCACCCCAAATCCACAGAATATACATTCTTCTCAGGACCACATCATACCCACTCTAAAACTGACCACATAATTGGACGTAAATCACTCTTCAGCAAATGCAAGAGACCAGAAATCCTAACAGTCTCTCAGACCACAGTGCAATCAAGTTAGAACTCAGAATTGAGAAAGTAACTCAGAACCACACAGCTTCATGGAAGCTGAACAACTGGCTCTTGAATGTTGACTGGGTAAATAATGAAATGAAGGCAGAAATAAAGATGTTCTTCAAAACCAAAGAGAACGAAGATACAACATACCAGAATCTCTGGGACACATTTAAAGTAGTATCTAGAGGAAAATATATAGCAATAAATGCCCAGATGAGAGGCAAGGAAAGATCTAAAATTGACACCCTATCGTCAAAATTGAAAGAGCTAGAGGAGCAAGATAAAAAAGGCTCAAAACCTAGCAGAAGACAAGAAATAACTAAGATCAGAGCAGAACTGAAGGAGGTAAAGACACAAAAAAACCTTTGAAAAAATCAATAAATCCCAGAGCTGGTTTTTTGAAAAGATCAACAAAATAGACAGACCACAGCCAGATTAATAAAAAAGAAAAGAGAGAATAATCAAATAGAGGCAATAAAAAACGACAAAGGGGATATCACCACAGATTCCACAGAAATACAAACCATCATCAGAGATTATTACAAACAACTCCATGCACATAAACTAGTAAACCAGGAAGAAATGGATAAATTCCTGGATACTTGCATCCTCCCAAGCCTAAACCAGGAAGAAGTCGAAACCCTGAATAGACCAATAACAAGGTCTGAAGTTGAGACAGCAATTAAGAGCCTACCAACCAAAAAGCCCAGGTCCAGGTGGGTTAACAGCCGAATTCTACCAGATATACAAAGAAGAGCTGGTACCATTCCTTCTGAAACTATTCCAGACAATCCAAAAAGAGGGAATCCTTCCCAAATCATTTTATGAGACCAACATCATCCTTATACCAAAACCAGGCAGAGACTCAGCAAGAAAAGAAAACTTCAGGCCAATATCCAGGATGAACGTACATGCAAAAATCTTCAATAAAATACTGGCAAACCGATTGCAACAGCACATCAAAAAGCTTATCCACCATGATCAAGTAGGCTTCATCCCAGGGATGCAAGCCTGGTTCAATATACACGTCTATAAACGTAATTCACCACATAAACAGAACCAAAGACAAAAAGAACATGATTATCTCAATTGATGCAGAGAAGGCTTTTGACAAAATTCAACAGCACTTTACGCTAAAAACCCTCAAAAAACTAGGTATTGACGGAACGTATCTCAAAACAATAAAAGCTATTTACGACAAACCCACAGCCAATATCATACTGAATGGGCAAAAACTGGAAGCATTCCCTTTGAAATGTGGCACTAGACAAGGATGCCCTCTCTCACCACTCCTATTCAATATAGTATTGGAAGTTCTAGTGAGAGCAATCAGGCAAGAAAAAGAAATAAAGGGTATTCACATAGGAAAGGAGGAAGTCAAATTGTCTCTCTTTGTAGACGACATGATTGTATATAGAAGACTCCATCGTCTTAGCCCAAAATTTCCTGAAACTTATAAGCAATTCAGCACAGTCTCAGGATACAAAATCAATGTGCAAAAATCACAAGCATTCCTATACACCAATAACAGACTTAAAGAGAGCTAAATCAAGAACAAACTGCCATTCACAATTGCTTCAAAGAGAATAAAATACCTAGGAATACAACTAACAAGGAACGTAAAGGACCTCTTCAAGGAGAACTATAAGCCACTGCTCAACAAAATAAGAGAGGACACAAACAGATGGAGAAACATTCCATGATCATGGTTAGGAAGAATCAATACTGTGAAAATGGCCATGCTGCCCAAAGCAATTTACAGATTCAGCGCTATCCCCATCAAGCTACCAATGACCTTCTTCACAGAACTGGAAAGAAAAAACCACCTTAAACTTCATATGGAACCAAAAGAGAGCCCGCATAGCCAAGTCAATTCTAAGCAAAAAGAACAAAGCAGGAGGCATCACACTACCGGACTTCAAACTATACTACAAGGCTACAGTAATCAAAACAGCATGGTACTGGTACCAAAACAGAGATATAGACCAATGGAACAGAACAGAGGCCTTGGAGGCAACACAACACATCTACAACTATCCAATCTTTGACAAACCTGACAAAAATAAGCAATGGGGAAAGGACTCCCTGTTCAATAAATGGTGTTGGGAAAACTGGCTAGCCATGTGCAGAAAGCAGAAACTGGACCCCTTCCTGACACCTTACACTAAAATTAACTCCAGATGGATTAAAGACTTAAACATAAGACCAAACACCATAAAAACCCTAGAAGAAAATCTAGGCAAAACCATTCAGGACACAGGCGTAGGCAAGGGCTTCAGGACCAAAACACCAAAAGCATTGGAAACAAAAGCCAAAATAGACAAATGGGACCTAATCAAACTCCACAGCTTCTTCACAGCAAAAGAAACAGTCATTAGAATGAATCGGCAACCAACAGAATGGGAAAAATTTTTTGCAGTCTACCCATCTGACAAAGGGCTGATGTCCAGAAATCTACAAAGAACTAAACGAGATTTAGAAGAAAAAAAACAAAGAAGCCCATTCAAAAGTGGGCGAAGGATATGAACAGACACTTTACAAAATAAGACATACATGAGAAACAAACCTATGAAAAAATGCTCATCATCACTGGTCATTAGAGAAATGCAAATCAAAACTACATTGAGATACCATCTTACGCCAGTTAGAATGGCGATCATTAAAAAATGTGGAGACAACAGATGCTGGAGAGGATGTGGTGAAATAGGAACACTTTTACACTGTTGGTGGGAGTGTAAGTTAGTTCAACCATTGTGGAGGACAGTGTGGTGATTCCTCAAGGACCTAGAAATAGAAATTCCATTTGACCCAGCAATCCCATTACTGGGTATATATCCAAAGGATTATAAATCATTCTACTATAAGGACACGTGCACACAAATGTTCACTGCAGCACAGTTTACAATATCAAAGACCTGGAACCAACCCAAATGCCCATCGATGATAGACTGGATGGGGAAAATGTGGCACATATACACCATGGAATATTATGCAGCCATCAATAACGATGAGTTTGTGTCCTTTGTAGGGACATGGATGATCCTGGAAACTATCATTGTCAGCAAACTGACACAAGAACAGAAAATCAAATACCGCATGTTCTCACTCACAGGTGGGTGTTGAACAATGAGAACACATGGACACAGGGAGAGGAGCATCACACACTGGGGTCTGTCGGGGGGGAAATAGGGGAGGGACAGAGGGGGGTGGGGAGTTGGGGAGAGATAGCATGGGGAGAAATGCCAGATATAGGTGAAGGGGAGGATGGCAGCAAATCACACTGCCATGTGTGTACCTATGCAACAATGTTGCATGTTCTTCACATGTACCCCAAAACCTAAAATGCAATTAAAAAAAATACAAACACAAAAAAACCTGCACAGATAAGTTGTGGGTAAAATTCTGGGTAAAAGAAAAAAGAATTTCCTGGTAAGTCAGAAGAAAAAAAAAAAGTTTCTCACATGTATAGATGCAAGCAGTATGTTACTAATACAGAGAAGAGAAGAATCAGGCCATTTCATAATCAAATCATGAGAATATAAGAGAGGAGCTAGTTTGCTACATCCTCATCAGAAGCAAGAAGCTGGATGTCAAGTATACTGTGAACAATTGTGCAAGCCAAGACTTAAGACTGGATTAAAATTATCCATTGTTATCAGATGAAAATTATTAGAATATTGTCATATTATCCTAACCATAAGAGTATTAGATCAGTACTCAATGTTTCTAATCAATGTTTTGTCTACTTTCTGGGCTGGTTAAACATTTGCTGATGTTCAATTCATAACGTCACAGCCATCTGTTCATTTGTGTCTTAAGTCTTCCTGCATAAATTCTGCTCTTTTAACTTAGGGTTTTAGGCAAATGAAAGTTTCTTTTAATTTACTACCAAAATTTGTGGCCTAGACAAGTGGTAAGTTGAAACCAAAAACTATTTTGCTTTTTACCATCTATTAGCCACGATTTGAAAATCAATATTCAATGTTCACCCCATCTGTGGCTCCAGGCAATCAAAAGAAAATTGTGTGCTGTCCCCACTCGGACTGATGATGCATTGTGCCATTATCCTGTGAGCCAATATGATATTTGGTACCTGCTGTCTTACCTGACAAACAAGCCTTCAGAATCCAGGCTTGGGCACATTACCTGAAGAATCTGCAGCTTTAATATAATTTATATTCCCAAGTTCCTTACCACTGCTTCAGTATATGTAGCATATGACTTAGGATAAAGAAACTAGTAGAACAATTCTCTTCGTTCCTACCCAATCATCTAATCAGTTCTGGACACTGCTTTCATCCCCATGGCCGTCTATTACACGGTGAGTGCCTACTATGTGCTGAAGAACACGTTAGCTGCTGGGAAGACAGTTATAAAGATGACAGGGTCTTTCAGTTGCTCAACTTTTTTTTGCTACTCATAAGGAATATATAAGAGAAAGAAGAGAACTGCAGTCTAGGGAGCTGTTAGGAAATATTCTAAAATTACTCCAAAGTGGGGATGCAGAATTAAAATATACCAGGAGGAAAAAGAGAAATGCCGATGTTCTATTTCATGACCAATAATGAAAACAGTAACAGCTTCTATTTGTTAAATGCTTATTTTGTGCCATCCATATCACTAGGATTTGTCTTGCTTAATCCTTATTATTATTACCTAACCCTGTCAGGTAGGTACTGCAAATAAATCCATTTTAGAAATGGGAAAACTGAGGCCCCGGGAAGTTAAATTCCATGTCTACAATAAAAAATTTCAAAGCAGCCTGAACCCAGGAGGTGGAGGTTGCGGTGAGCCGAGATCGCACCATTGTACTCCAGCCGGGGTAACAAGAGCGAAACTCTGTCTCAAAAAAAAAAAAAAAAAAAAAAAGATTTCAAAGCAATAGAGGTGCAGCAGAAACCTACCTGATTCTGATGCCTGGCCCCAGAGAGACCTGGCCACCCTTACTGGCTATGCTATACTGCAGTAACTTAGCCCGAAACTTATGCCTTGCCAACTTGAGATATGTGTTATTTCTAAAGATGAGCTTTCAAAATGGGTTAAAAGAGGAAGAAAAAAAAAAAAGGAAGACCTATCTTCCTAAAAGTTAGAAATGAACAGAGAGAAATGAATGAGGATTGAGGACAGGGCCTGAAGGTGAATTCTGTGACCAGTCAAGAGTGGGGTGTGGTCGAACTGCTGCTGCTCACATCCTCCCACGCAGTGCCCAAGTGCTACAGGGTGCAAGCACTAGGCTTGCTGTAAAAGGGCAAGTCCTGCTCCAGGCGGACTATGGTGGGCAGCTCTCACCTCCATTCCTGGCCAAACTGACCAGGGTCATGCTCCTTACAGAGAGACCAAGGAGCTGACCAGGTCTCTCTGGGGCGCCAGCCTCAGATCAGCAAAAGGTCTTATAAGAGTCAAGAAATTGCTTATGATTACAGCTCTGCAATGCAAATGTGTTTTTACCATCAAAGAAAAAAGAAGTTGGAGAGCAAGAAAAAAAAATAACATCTGGCCAAGGCCAGAAAGGGTCCACCCAAGTGAGCCTCCCCACTTCTGGCCCAATGTTGATACCTTGCTCACCAGTGACAACTCGGGACCATACCCCAAATTGCACAATGCTACGTGAGGGGAGCAAGCCTGGCAGCAGAGAGGTAATTACTAGCACACATTAGTGAGAGCAATCATGGCCAACTAAAAACGGCACTCAAAAACGGCCTTTCATTCATGGACTGGTGGTTATTTCCTTGTTTCTAAGAAACTAAATAAAATTAAAATTCACCATTAATAACAAAATAATACAACCCCCTCTTCCCTGTTGGAGACCATCAGTGACTGCACTTGATCAAAGCTGAATTATTAAATGTGTATAGATTAATCCCATTAACTCTCAAGAGCCCAGAATTTCTAATTTCCCTGGGGAAAAAAAAAAAAAAAAAACAGACGCAATCTACACCGTGAAACATTTCATTGCATTTTAATTACCAGTTAAGCTGAATAGCATGAGATATGGGTGCCTTTAATTTTTAATAGTCATTATGATTCCAAGAGAATTTTGAAGGGAAATAATGGAATCTCTTGGGAGCATTCTCCTTTTCTGCCACTGCCAAAATCAAAATGAGAACAGAAAAAAATGTCAAGGGTGATTCAAATCCTTCCAGATCATAACCCAGGACGGCCACCAGCAATGATAAACTGGCTGTTCCCAGGCAGCTGCACTGTACATTTCCATGATATGCTAATACAGAAATGGGTTTCCTACAGTTGAGTTCTGCTACATTAAACAGATAAACACTCTCGGCTGGGGTGTTTCTTTTTTAATATCAGATCCAAAGATGGCATACTCGTTTCTTTGTCTCAGAGCCTGGCACCACTATGGGCATGCATGCCCCACCTATGTAACATACACACACACACACCTGAGCACCCACATATATATATTCTTCGACATGCCTCCAAACATCCTTGCAGAATGAAAAAGGGCAGAGGGTAACACAATCACACAAGCCTTCAACAAAAATGGAAATCAGCAGGTCTGACAATGAAAGGATACAAGTTTAGCCCTCACTTTCACTTTCTCAGAGAACCAACTGACTCAGGAGGGAGCTGGTGCAGGAGGGAGCCTCCGGGAGGGGGCGAAGCTGGCCATGTTCCCCTTTCTCAAGCACGTGGGGGCCTTCTCAACCTGCTGAGGTTCTTGAGATGTATCTCCTGTGCAGGTGTGGGTATCTCCATTGAGGCTGCAGGGTGCCTCAGCCTCTTCTTGGGGATGCTGTCCATCCCAGGACAGGACTTCATTCGGAAACAAATTAGATTGCGTGTTTTGTTTTGTTTTGTTTTAATTTTTATTTTTGAGACAGAGTGTCTCACTTTGTTTCTCAGGATAGAATGGAATGGTGCAACCTCAGCTCACTGCAACCTCTACTTCCCAGGTTCAAGCAACTCTCCTTCCTCTGCCTCCTGAATAGCTGGGATGACAGGTGCCTGCCACCCTGCCTGGCTATTTTTTCTATTATGGGGTTTCACCATGTTGGCCAGGCTGGTCTCAAACTCCTGACCTCAGGTGATCTGCCCGCCTCGGCCTCCCAAAGTGCTGGGATTACAGGTGTGAGCCACCGCACCTAGCCAGTTGTGGTTTTAAGAAGTTAGCCTGGGCTCAAAAGGCTTTTCATGAGGTCTCCAAATAACTCAGGGCTCTGTACTGCCTCTGGCTCCTACTGCTCACTACTCTCAAACGCATAGCAAGTATGTGCCTTGTTATTAGCGATCATTTGGTAAATAGGTTGCAATTTCACCTGTCAGGCAAATAAGAGAAGGAAAAGCCTGCAGAACCATCTGCCACTTTCCTCTTCTCCAACTGCAAACCCATTTCCCTTCTCCCACCTTCTGCATGAACCTGCACTGACAGACAGTGCTATACTGGGCTTCCGTGCGACTGCCTGTGTCTCCCTCAGGGACCACAGCACCTGCCTCCCTTGAGACCCACGGAGGAAGCAGCGCAGATGCTTTCTTACCAAACCCAGGGAGTTCAGAGGAGGGAGTAGAGTTCTTCTAACTCTGTGAACCAATACCTAGAGGTACCCCACCTTGAGTACCCAGCTGTTGTCCCTGGGGTGGCAGCTAGTCATACAGACAGAAACATTCAGGTTAGAGAGAAAGAGGAGAGCAACATCAGGAAGCCACTGTTCAGATTACCAAGTAAGGGCTGAAAGCTTGGAGTGGTTACCAGGCAAGATGCAGAAAACGCCCAGTGTGGGCACAACTGTGCCTGACTAGGGCAAAAAGGGGACAGTGAAAAGACAATCCAGACCAGACCAGCACAGAGGCTGTTCCCAAGGCCACACGGCTCAGGGAGAATTCCCTAGTGAGAAGAAACTGCAGACTGGGAGCAGAAGTTTCTCGGTATTATCCTTGACACATTATTATTGTAAATATTTGGAACGAGCTGGATTGAGTCTTTATTACAGATGGCAAGTTCTCTCTCACAGTCATCTTCACAAAGTCCCAAGATAAAGAGACCCTCTAGGGAGCTCAGATGGGGGTAACCCAATTTACCACTGGAGCCAAGATTTTGGTTTCAGAGGGGACAAACAAGGTAAGTAATGCTCATTGGGTACTGTCCATTTCACCTCCAGAAACCAATTCCACCAAGTTTAACAGTTCTTCCTGCTGCCTGGGCAGAAGGAGGCGGCCTTGTCTCTTTCCACAATACTCTGGGAGTCTACTCTAAGGCAGCACAACTTTGAGTTAGAGCAGCTCTTTGGAGCAAACATCACCTCTCTTGCTAGGTGAAGCCTCTCTACCCAACAGGTTGGGGAGGTTGTCACAGAACTCAGAAGTAGGAGCTTGCTACTCATTCTGGAGCTCCTCAAGTATGAGGGAGGCTCACCGTATAGCAATGTGTACGGGTGATCCCTCCCCGGGGGATGACCCCCGTGACTCTGGTGTCCTGAGGTAGGACACCTGTTTCAGAATCCCCCCACCATCCTCCTTACTCCCTTCCCAGAACTCTAAGCATCCTTGTACAGATGGCATCGGTACTGACAAGACTGATCTGTGAGTAGTCAGGAAGTCGGTCTCCAGCACCACCTACTCTGCTACTCACCCAAAGCTTCTGTCTCCCCGGCTGCCAGCTGAAGGCTGGTGGGGTGGGCGGGGCTAGGGGGGTGATTCAAGAACCGATCATCTCTCTGACCTGTGCTATGGACCTGAGCAGCAGTTTCCGCTGTGACAAGCTTGGAAAAGAGAAAGCCCCAGGACCAGCATTAGAATTCCATAATTTGAATGAAAGAACTGAGCTGAGAACTGCAGAGAAAGAGGCACTTTGCAAAGAATTTCTCAACAGCAAACTGAAATATGGGCACGGTGCTGCAAAGAGATGAGGCTGCCAAAGCCACGTGGCCTAGGAGACTGAGCGAATGCAGTCGCCACACGGAGCCTAACTGAAAAAAATAAATTACTAGGGAAGATTCTTCAGTAGCTATTGAGGTTATCAGATACGCTGGCCAAAATCTCTAGTGCTCATGACACTTCTGATATTATTTTCTCACCTCTCTCCAGGCTCACGCGTGCATCTTCCAATTCAGCATGGCTTCTTGCCTCTGAAAGAAGAGCTGTTCCCTCCTGGAATCTGCAAGTGTGAGGGGTGTGTTTCAGCTGTCGCATTCTGGCATCTCACTGACGCATACTCTTAGGCCTTTCCAGTTTCCCAGTGTGATGCAAATGAACGCAGGTAAACAGAGCGAAGTCCAACTCTTATTTATAGATCAAACACCTGCCATGCATTTAAACAGTAGTTATGTCAAACTTGAAAGATGAGCAAGATACTGAATGCCCCCTGGAAGCAAATAATTTTGAAGCAGCAGTTCAGGTATACAGATGTGTTTAGAGCCTACTTCAGAATGCTATAATCACCATCAAAAAGGCAGATTCCATTAAATATCTGTTATGCTTTCTGTATCTCTACTACCAGATGGATTTGAAATGTTGAAGGTCTTGGGTTTCTTAGCACTATACTTTTAACATTATTTCTTTAAAGAACTGGGCTTAGGATCTTCTGAATTTGGAAAAACATCTGATGAGAACTTTTTGGAACCGTTAATGATATAATGCGGCTGTTCTTGTCATTTTACAACCACAGTTCTATTTCCAGCCTCTCTACCAGACATATAAAAACTTCATATTTGGAGAAAGCTATCTTCCTAAACACAGATCGGTGAAGAGTGAACACATTTCTAATCACAAATGGCCAATAACCACTAGTTCTTGAATGTTAAAAATCAGGTGATATGTTGTGCGGGTGCTGTATGGGTACTGTTCCATTATTTATGATCAGCTCTTGAAAGGCTACCTGCATTTTACAGATGATGTAAACTGAGGCTCTGAAAGGTTACGTGTGCTGCCTGAGGTCACCCACCTAGGAAACGGAAGAATTTACATGTGAACATGGCTCTGTGTCCACTCCAAAGCCCCTGCTGTTCCCACTCCATACAAAATACTAGCTCAGAAGATGCTCCTCTTTCTCTGCTTAGGTTGTTTCAAAATTGATTTTCCATTTTCAGGGATATGGAATGTCATTCTGGAAGTAGGTGATCCTTATTTTCAGGGCTTGAGATTGGCTTGATCTCTCGGATACAGGTTAGCAGGCCACAGCAGTTAGCCACATGTGTGGGCAACTCACTTTACCTCAGTGGACCTTGCTTCTCATCCAGAAAATCCTAAGGATGGATTGGAGGACTTTAACTGTTCCTTTTAATTCTAAAATTCTGTGATTCTCTGAGGGCATGAACTGCTTAACCGCCGCTCTGAGGACAGACTTGTGCTCAGGAAGTCCAGTTCCCTGAAAGTGCCAGCCCTCTTTCTTGCACGAGCTGCCCCAGGGTCTGTAAACCTCCCCCGTGCTACTAGGTACCTCAACTGCTATCTGATGACCACACAAAGGAATGAGTGAACACAGTCAGGAACACGTTTTTCCTGTGCCCTATGAGAGGGAGTGCTCAACTACCACTGTCCTCCCAGCTTCCTCCACTGCGACCAACATAACAACTGGTACCCAAGACAACCCTCAGAGAGGGAGCGGTATTTTCCGCGAAAACACTCCTGGGGGCAGGTCTAGGAAACCATCCCGTGGTCTGAGTAGCCCAAGAGAGAACATGCCCTTGCCCAGTTCTTTGGTGTGAATGAGAAACTCTTCCAAAAGAGACGGAGAGGGAAACTCAGGAGCAGGAACTGAAAAGAAAGGGGGCACTCATTCAGAGGGGTGGGGTGAGAGGGAAGACTTCATCGTTTATCAGGATGTAATAAGGAACACCTCTTTTTCTTCTTTGGAAAAATACAAACTACTATTGGTGAGTGAATCTCATCCAGTGGGCAAGCCAGAGTTTGGGCAAAGAATGGAGAGGTAGTTGGGGTGAGGAGGAGAGGAAGTTGCAGAGGCATGGTCATGAGACAGCTGCTCTTCTTTTTTCTTTTTGAGACAGACTCTCGCCCTGTCTCCCAGGCTGGAGTGCAGCGGAGCTATCTCAGCTCACTGCAACCTCCACCTCCCAGGTTCAAGTGATTCTCCTGTCTCAGCCTCCTGAGTAGCTGGGACTACATGTGCACATTGCCATACCCAGCTAATTTTTCTACTTTTAGTAGAGACCGGGTGTCATCATGTTGGCCAGGCTTGCCTTGAACTCCTAACCTCGTGATCCACCTGCCTTGGCCTCCCAAAGGGCTGGGATTACAGGCATGAGCCATCTCACAGGGACTAGACAGCTTCTTTCATTTCCCAATGTTCTCTTAGATAAAATGTGTAAGGGTCAACATGCAACACACAGGCAAACCTCCCTCCCCCAGGTGCAAGCACAGCAGCCAGCCTGAAGAGTTAAATGAATCCAGCTCCCTCCAAGGAGGGTTGTCTATGCTACAGAATCAAACCAGGCAAGAAAGGAAGCTATTCCCTCGCCTAAGGGCACTGGGAGAGGTACATGAATAGTAATTATCTAAAAAGAGAGAACCAACAAGGAGTTAGAAGGGCAAGCCCCTGTCTAACTAATCTACCTGACCTTTACAGCAAGGCTAAAGACTAGGTGGGCAGCAGCCCTGCAAAGGGTTTACTGTGATTTCACAAAGCTCCACAGAAGGCCTCCAAATTAAGACGGGCTGACTGGGGAAGTCTCTGAAACCATGAAGAAAAGGGAATAGTGAGGGAGCCGCCCTCAAGAGAAAGGCAAAATGTGGAGTTTAGATGGCAGCAGAATACGAAGCACCTAAATTGCTCTTTCATTTAGGTTAATTCACGGAGCCCTATCTATAAATAGATGAATTCCTGGCATGAAATCAGCTAAATTTCAGGTGATTGTAGATTTCTTCATTGTTTCACCTTTTTCGTATATTTTTAAAAAACAGTATGACAGCAAGCTTTTATAATGAAGTTTTTATGATAAATTTCTTTTTATAATAAAGAAACACAGAGGGCAAATTGATATCCTCACATAATATGGGAGCTACAAAAGGGACCATAAGTCAAAGCTAGTGCCCCTCCTGTCTAGCCTGAGAGGAAAACATCACTATTAAATTAACTACTAAATATGATTTGAACTGCAGTTCTGAGGAGAAGGACTTGCATTTCTTGTATACTCCTGCTGTGAATGCAAACAATTTAATAATTTCAGTGTATAGCTACATTTAATTACCCAAACCACTGCCTTCATAGGAATATAAGAAAATTAAGGTAGGTACCTGAAGCAGCAGCAGGAATCAGGACAGATATAGCCCAACTTTTTAAAAGAAGATTCTTTCTTTCCTGGTCTTATTTAACTGGGGGCAAAAGAAGAATGCTATTATTTATACTACATGCTTGTTTTAAAGTCTTGCCCTTCTAGTACTGAATACACACAGCCCCAGGGACCTGTGAAAAGGATGCTGCTGCAAGATTTTATTTAAACGACATCTTGATCTCCCATGCCGTGTGACTGGCATTGCTGAGAAGCTGCTCTTTCTAAAGGATTCAAGGTCACATAAGCTTGTGCTGGCTCTGCTAAGAGCTCCAGTGAGAAATAAACGTTAAGATCTTCTTCTGGACAGAATTTTGGAATTCCCAGCAGACATGTTTTCCTCAGCTTACAGATCCTCAGAAATGACCTTATCCCACCACACACACACACACACACACACACACACACACACTCTCTCTCTCTCTCTCTCTCTCTCTCTCTCTCTCTCTCTCTCTCTTCAATGAAGGCTCCCAAGATTTCTTCCTCACAAAACACACAAAACACAAACAGCTGTCCATTGGTGCTCAAGACAAATGAAGGGTAAACTAAGCTGACAGATATTATGAGGTCAGGTGACATCGGAAAGCAGAGCAGGACAATGAACGGTCTTGATCCACACGCTGAGTCTTTCGTACAATCCTCAAGGAAAATGACTTTCAGTCAAGCCAGGCAGCTACTGCTACCCACGGCAGAACAGAAGGCGCTCTTACACTGTTTCTCACTGACAACTCCAAGAGGCCAAACATCCCGACCAGAAAAACAACAACACAGGAAGCAACTGCTATCAAACGGGACATGATAGTGGCAGAGCCAAGAAGAGCTGCTGGTGAACTCAACACGAAGGGCTCCCTGCCTCTCATTCAGGGGTACACAGACATCACCCTAGCATGCGCGCCTCCTACCCCAACTCCACAGTCACCTAGTCCAAGCTGTATGTTCTGAATCTTCTCAAAGTGTAGCTTACAGGTAACCTCCATCAGAATAGCTGAGGACTAATTACACATGGATCCCAAACCAACCAAGGCGAGTTTAGAGGGATGGGGCCTAGGCGTCTGTGTATCTAGCCCCCAGGTGACTCTGAGCATCACAGGTCAGGAAGTCCACAGACCCCAGTTATCCACAGTAGCCAGACGGTGGTGGCAGAAGCAGCCTGTTCTGCAGCACCTCTCTGTGTCCTGCTCAAAAGCACTAAAACATCATTCTTAGACAAGGACAGAGACGAAGGACGTGACTTTAGCTCTTTACAGTCATAAAGGTTTTCCACAGCCGCTGTCTCCCTGAATCAACCCCTGTGAGACAGAAATTAAAATCCCTGTTTTTACAAACTCAGAAATTACGTGCCTTAAAAAGATTTCACAGCCTCCCCAGCCTGCTGTAAGAAGCGGAGGTGAGGCCTCGGACCCCAGTCCTGTGATCCTTCCAGGTCATCACAGCCCCACTCCAGCGTCTGCTGGGGGTGCCCTGCAGCACTGGCTTCCTCTGGGTGAGAAGGTAAGCTGCAGCCGCCATTCTCTTAAAAGAGCAGCGCACCTCTGCGAGAGGAAGTGGGCCGAGGTATCTCAATGGTGTTTTGGTCAAAGCCCTGGGGCGTGGGAAAGAAGTTGATGTATTCAATGAAACTTATGGAGAAAAGCTTAATAAAGAAGCTCCTTCCTATAGTCAGCCTTCCTAAATATCCCAAGAAATCAATAATTTTCTCCCAGCGGATTACAACGGAGCATTTACTCAGAAGAGGGAGTCAAGTTCATTTCAGCGCAGCGCCGAACTCCCCACAGAGAGTTCTCCCGGCGCGGACAGGCCAAGGAGCAGGGCTTGCCCTGCTGTTTGCGGTAACGGAGTTCGGCTCTGAGATGGGATTCTCAGAACGATGCAGTCCTCAGCTCAGCAACTGCAAAAGGCAGGTACAATCCAACTCAAGGTGCCATCTACTACGAGAGGTCCTCTTCATCTACGTTAAAAAAAAAAAAAAAAAAAAAAAAAACCACCACAGCCAGCATGCCGCCAGCTGCTGCCTCAGTCCGAGGCACTCAGCTGTTTCACGGCTGACACCATCTTGGGGTATCCTTTGCGTGAGGCTAACTTCCTCAGCAGAGGATGAGCTCACTCACATTCTCTGCGGCAATTCCGCTGGCCTCTCGAGTGACTCTCCAGCGGGGCCTTCTCACTTGGCCCACTCTGTACTTGGCTCTCTACAGTTCCTCTTAACTCTTTGATCAAAAGACATTTTTACACGCGTTATAAGCCTCTTTTAAAAGAAATCTTCCTACAAAAGACTCACTCCAAATCTCTACCAGAACAGGGCTGCATCCACGTGAGTGCTTAATAAATAGAGTTGGATAAAGGTAAGATACGTACCCTGCTCCTGCTCTTGTCAGTCCAGAATGGGTGAGGCAAATGCTCAGACACTGTGCTAGCAAAGGGATTTTCAGTCTCTGCGTCCCTAATTATGACATTCTTTGTCTGCCATCTCACAGGCACAAGGGTCCTGACGAGGGAGTGCTCAGTTCTCTGGTGTGAAACACAACGTGATAGAGGCCATTGGCTTCAGAGAAATAGAGCTAGACAAAAAAGTACAAAAGGAACACAACCAGTAAAAGGCATGGTGTTTAGAGGACCTGATTCATATCTTCTGTCTCTTTTAGGATGATTGCAAAATCCATGTCTCCTGCTCTGTCCCTCCTCTGTCCTTTCCCTAAGCTTTCTTGCTGTATCTCTTGCGTGCATGTGCTCTGTTTCTCTCTCTCTCTCTCTCACACACACACACACACACACACACACACATTTTCAAAGGCTCTAGGCATCTAGAAGCCTAGGAGAAGCACACCTTAGGAAGGCAATGAAATAAAAGAAGGGCACATATCCTTTAAAACCCAGACATCTAAAGTTGGTGCTGCACATGACTACAATTTCCTGGGCCAACTGCTTTGTTCAGGCAAAGCTCCCATTCATGTCAACATTCTCAGCAGGATTTATCAAATTCAGCCATATGGACAATATTCACAGATATTCAATCAAGAAGCTCTCACTGTTCCAACTTGCACCTTGTTGACTCCCTCTCATCTGTTTTCCCCCCAAGTCGTTCAATTCAGTTGTTGGGCAACCGTTCAGGGAAGCCTGTAAGATAGAGATTTCTGCTCTCTCATTGGGCAGAAGAGGGGACAGGCAAAACAGTAAGATTGCCAAATGAGGAAAGAAAGTTGGAAGCTCTTCTCTGGTTTAGTACCCAACTTGCTCCAGGATAAAACTGCACTATACCAAAAACTCTGGCAGGGTACCAGGTACTATGAAGTGGGCAAAGTTCCCAGATTTTACTTCCACAGCTGACTGCACAAGGGAGACCAAAGTGCTCCCGAAGGCACAGCACACAGAGAAGGGCACGACCAGAAAGACGGGAGACACCGGCTCTTCTCTTAAGGACCCAGTTGTCCAGGGTCACATTTTTTGGTTACATATCAGCTTGTTCCCCTACTCGTGATTACAGAGAGTTGTGGCTTCTGTCCCTTCAGTCAGCCAACTTGGAGTGCTGTCTGAACGCAGCAGGGCCATGCCATCTAGCAATCTTCCCCGAGGTAGGCACATAGCGGAAACATTGCACAAGCTTGGCATAGAGGTGTTCCCTCAAAATTATCTTTGCGTACACTTGGCAGATGACCAAAATATAGGTCGCCATTTAGGAAAATGACATGAAAGGAGAGATGCTTTGTAGCCAAGCATCTTTTCCATACTGGGCACCCACTAAAGCTTAGTTGTATAAATGAATGGACAGATGACTGAATGAAAAGACACATGAAAGGAAAGCACTGTTCTCTCAACCAAGCCACACATTAACTAAGTAATCTTTGAAAGTGAAAACTCAGGCTGGGTGCGGTGGCTCACACCTATAATCCCAGCACTTTGGGAAGCCAAGGTGGGAGGATTACCTGAGATCGGGAGTTTGAGACCAGCCTAACCAACATGGAGAAATCCCATCTCTACTAAAAATACAAAATTAGCCAGGTATGGTGGTGCATGCTTGTAATCCCAGCTATTCGGGAGGCTAAGGCAGGAGAGCTGCTTGAATCCAGGAGGCAGAGGTTGTAGTGAGCTGAGATCACACCATTGAACTCCAGCCTGGGCAACAAGAGTGAAACTCTGCCTCAAAAAAAAAAAAATTAGCTCGGCATAGTGGCATGCACCTGTAATCCCAGCTACTTGGGAGGCTGAGGCAGGAAAATTGCTTGAGCTTGGGAGGCAGAGGTTGCAGTGAGCCGAAATTGTGCCACTGTACTCCAGCCTAGGCAACAGAGTGAGACATCATCTAAAAAAAAAAAAAAAACTTGCCAAGAGCTCTCAGCAGGGATGGATGTGTTACTCACAAAGACGACCCCATAAAAGCCATCCAGACACATGAGAACATAGCTTTGCCTTAAGACAGCCATCAAAGGAAGAAATTCTACCATCTCTCCCAGTCATCTTGGCCAGCATGTGTTAGCCAACGCTCCTGGGAAATTTTTTTGCATCTTCCTACATTTGGAAACCCACAGCAGCTTCCAACAAGCTCCTCTAGAAGGCCTCACACCTTCAGCTTGTGGTGCACGCCCTTCTTCAGCTGTTCCTGACTCTCGTGTCTAGAAGGAAACTACCACTGGGAAGTTACTGGGATGAAATTCCTAAGTGGCTCCTCTACCTGGCCTGCTTCTGTCTCCAGACTGGAAAGGGCTAACTAGGGGGCCGAGGCCATGCTTGACCCTCCCTGAGCATCTTGTCCTCATCTCTGTTCACTTTTTACAAATGCCTTTGTGGGCTTTGTTGTGGGTATGTCTTTCTCCTGCCTGTTCTGTAAGTGTGTAAGCCCTGTGAGAGAGGAACTGATGAGCACAGCAAGAAACAGAACTTCACTGAGCATGCTAGACAGGTGTCCATTTTTCTAAATACATTTGCATTTAACTCCTATGACAATCTGTGAGTCAGATACTAATTATTCCTATTTTACAGCTACAGAAATCTAAAGTTTAGAATAATTAAGTAACTTGCCCAAGGTCACTGCCCCAGTAATGACATAGCTGGGTCCAGAATTGAGGTCACTCTGCAAAAACTCCGTTATTTTCTCCTAAACTACCTTCCCATGAAGGCAAACACCTCCTCTGCCTTAATCATCTTTGTATCTCTGCTCTTACATCTAGGACCTAGCATGGTGCTTTCCATACTGTATTTAATTAAGTATTTGTTAAATAAAAATGGAAGAATATGCATCATGTATTTGCTCCACTAGGTTTTAAAGTGTACAGCTCAGTAGCATTAAGTATATTAACACTGTTGTACAAGTCATCCAGAACTTCATCTGGCAAAACTATCCATTGAGTAATTCCCCATTTTTCCTCCCTCCAGTCTCTGGCAACCACTTGTTTACTTTTGAATCTCCTGCTTTAGATACTTCATATAACTGGAATGACAGTGTTTATCTTTCTGTGGCTGGCTGACTTCGCTTAGCGTAGTGTCCGCAAGCTTCATCCACATTGCAGCATGTGACAGAATTTGTTTTTTTGTTTTTTAAATAGAGAAGGAGTCTCACTATGTTGCCCAGGCTGGTCTCAAACTCCTGGGCTCAAGTGATCCTCCTGCCTCAGCCTCCTGAAGTGCTAGGATTACAGCCATTGAGCTACTGCACCCAGACAAAATTTCCTTGTTTATTAAGGCTGGAAACATTGCATTGTATGTCCCACACCAAGTTTCTTAAATTTCATCAAGTTGCTTCCTTAAAACCCCCTCCTTGTATTAGTCCATTTTCACACTGCTATAAAGAACTGCCTGAGACTGGGTGATTTACAAGGGAAAAAAGTTTAAGTGATGCACAGTTCAGCATGGCTTGGGAGGCCTCAGGAAACTTACAATCATGGGCGAAAGCAACAGGGAAGCAGGCGCCTTCTTCACAATGCAGCAGGCTGGAAAAGGAATGCAGGAGGAACTACCAGACACTTATGAAACCACCAGACCTTGTGAGAACTCACTCACTATCATGAGAAGTGCATGGGGAAACCACCCCCATGATCCAATTACCTCCACCTGGACTCTCCCTTGACACCTGGGGATTATACAAGATGAGATTTGGGTGGGGACACAAAACCTCACCATATACTCCTGTAATTCAGCTTCACTCGCAGAAGAGTTTTAAGACAATGACGGCCACCACTGCTACCCAGCTGTCGAGCACTCACACCGTGCTAATTGATCCTCTCACGGTTTTCACAGCAACCCTTCAATGTCACTACTGTAATCTGTAGATGAGAAAGTTGAGGCCCAAGGAGATTCAACAGCACGTTCAAGGCCACACTGCTTCAAAGTGCAGCAATCTGGACCTCTGGCGTTCCCTAGCTTCCTCTGCCCCTACAGCCTGCTGTCAGTCATTAATCTTTAGAGATGATCAGCACCACAGAGAGCGACAGTGAGGCCCAGACACACAAGGTGACACCCGTGCCTGCACTGCCCATTAGCTACAGAGCTGGGTGAAGCCCTGAACGCATCATGCCAGGCCCAGGGCTCTCTGCTGTCTTCCGCTTGCCTCCAGCCCACGCGACCTCTCACCCAGTCCAAACCCCGTGGTTTCCTCAAGACCCAGTTCAAGGCTCGCACCTTCCAGGTCAGTCACACCCTCCCGCAGACACTCCCTGTGCTTTGCTCCTTTCTTTGCATGGCTGGATTCTGGTGGATACACACCCTCACAGTACTGTTATGTCCTATTCTGTGATCTTCCAAGGAGGGGAATGTGCTCCCCTTCCCATCCCTGCACCTAAGCGTGTCCTGGAATGGAGCAGGACACTTGATAAACACTTTTTGACTGGCTATGCCATAAACTTTTGCAATCTAAGAGCTGGGTGGGTCCTGGCTTATCACACTTAATTTCCAGGTGACAAACTGAGTCCCAGCGATGTGAGGTCACTCATCTGGTTACAGAGCTAATGAATGAAGAGCTGAGTCCGGAACCCAGTCTTCTGTCTGCGTATCGGTCCTTTCCTGCTCCTGAGATCACCTAACTGGGATTCTTTATCGTTTTGCAGCATCAGAGTTGTGCCCTAAGGTGTGAGAAGGGCAGACATGAGGAAAGAAAGGTTAAATTCTACATTTAGTCATTTTAAGGAGATATGAAAGTACCACCTTTTTATTTCCACAGGGGGAAAAAAGAAAAATAATACTGAACAGAAAGAAATGAATAAGAAGCAGTGCAAATTCCTAGTCTTTATCCACATATTAGACTCTCTGTCTCCATCCACATAAAGACTCTCTGTCCTTTTCCCTCTGTCCCCTCCCATCTCAATATTGCTTACTTCTTAAGAAGGGCCAGGGAAAATCCAATTCTCTCCAGAGTAAAGTATGAGGGGCATTAATACTTTATAACCTTGAAATTCTATAATAAATTAACATTATTAAAGGACTCTGGTTCTTCAATATCTTGAAAATGAAATGACACCTTCTAGAAGATATACCATCACCTCATTTGCAGGTTTGCTGTATTGTTACAGCCATGTACATGTCTCTTTCCAATAAAGAAGTCATACACTTCTGAAGCATTTTGTAGTTCACAAAACACCTGAACACATTATTATTATTTTTTTGATGACAGGTCATTATGTGATGTTTTTTATTTTTTGATGTTTTTAAAGTTTTATTTTATGTTTAATAGACAAACAATAATTGTAAAAATTTATAGGACATGGTGTAATGTTTGGGTACATGTCTACATTTTTATGCCAGTAAGATGTAAATCTTTAGAGAAATCCTATGCAGATAAAGGAGGCTTCTGATACATATTAGGACATGGATGTCGGTTTTTCTGTGTGTGTTTTTTCCTGAGACACGGTCTCACTCTGTCACCCAGGATACAGTACAGTCGTGCGATCTTGGCTCATTGCAACCTCCACTTCCCGGATTTGAGCGATTCTTGTGCCTCAGCCTCCCGAGTAACTGAGATAACAGCCGTGTGCCCCCATGCCTGGCCAATTTTTGTATTTTTAGTACAGACAAGGTTTTGCCATGTTGGCCAGGCTAGTCTTGAACTCCTGACCTCAGGTGATCTGCCTGCCTTGGCCTCCCAAAGTGCTGGGATTACAGGCATGAACCACTGTGCCCAGCCAGTTTTTCTGATTCTACTCACTAACTCACACTTGCCCAAGAGTTATCCTCTTCACCTTCTTAGCCTTGCATTTTCTCTGTACTGCGCTCCAGAAGGAAGACACTTTTATTTTTAAGATTGGTCAACGGATTTTAAAGTGAGATAGTATGAAAAGTTGACTTACATGGTTTTAGAACACATTGTAACTAACCTGTAAGAAGCTAACTTAATTCTGGGGATTAAATAATGGAGATATTAAATATTAAATGAATCACAAATATTTATTGGGAGCCTACTATATGGTGGACACTATTCCAGGCCCTAGAGACGTTAGATGAAACACAGCAGGGGAGCTCCCATTCTTCTGAGCTTTATCCTACCTCAGGTCCCTTTCATGAATGAGACAACTTGCACAGAGGCCGAGCAGTTAGGAAAGGTCATGAGAACAGGGACGGTTACCATTTGTGAAGCACCTCATATGCCCGGCTCCACGGCACCCTGGACTCTCCTGTCCCATCTCATTCGCTCCTGACAACAACCTCATCATTCCTCATTTTATAAGTGGGGAAACAGACTCGGAGAAGTCTAGCAACCTGGTAGGGTTACTATGCTAGTAAGTGGGAGTACGAAGAATCACTCCCACGTCTGTCTGACTCCAAATTTTCAGGTCCTTTCTGCCGGACCCGCCAGGTACACTACACTGTGCTGAGTACTGAAAGATGGGCAGAATTTGGTGACAAATAACTTGACAAGGGGCCTGGCTTCTCCTGGGGGTCAGCACTCAGAGACCTGGGAGAAGGATTTGGGAGAACCATCAGCAGAGTACCTTAGCCTGACTGCTCAGGTGGGCAGGACCAGAGTGTCTATGCTCTCTTAACACCTGTCCCTCAGCTGTCCCTTTTTAAAGGCAGTCACTCTGGGTTGTTAGGGACCACCACACGAGGTACAGTTATCCCACCACCTCCCTCCACACACACAAGTTCACTGAAAATCAATCCAGAACCTAAACATGAAAGTTCAAACAATAAAACCCTTAAAAGAAAGGACAGAAGAAAAATCCTCATGGTCTTGTATTAAGACAATGTTTTCTTAGATATGACAACAAAAGCATAAGCAACAACAATAACAACATAAGGTGAACATCATTAAAATGAAAAACTTTTGTGCTTCCAAGAGAGTGAAAAGATAACCCAGAGGATGGAAGAAAATATTTGCAGATCATACATGTGGTAAGACTTGACATTATCTTATATAAAGAACTACTACAACCCCGTGATGTAAAGACAAGTAACCCAATTAAAATACGGGAAAAGGGTCTGAACAGACATTTCTCTAAAGAAATACAAATGGCCAGTAAGACATTTGCTATCATTAGCTAGCAGGGAACTTCAAATTGAAACCACAATGAGATACTACCGCCCACTCATTCAAATGGCTAAAAGAAGAAGACATGTAATAACAAGTGGTGACAAAGATATGGAGAGGTTGTTACTCTCATGAATTACTGGTGGGAATGTAAAATTATGCACCCACTTTGGAAAGCAGTTTGGCAGTTCCACAAAATATTAAATACATACTTAGCATATGATCCAGTAATTCCACTCTAAATGTACACTTGAGAAAAAGTAAAATATATTTCTATATAAAAACTATGCACAGATGTTCATCACAGCATTATTCTTAATAGCCAAAAAGTAGAAAGAGCCCAAACGTTCATCACTTGATATACAAAATAAGGATGCAACATTCATATTTGGCAAAAAATAAAATAAAATAAAATACTGATATATGCCACAACATGCAGGAACCTTGAAAATACGCTAAGTGAAATAAGCCAGCCACAAAAAAACACATATTTTATGATTCCATTTATATAAACTCTATAATAGGCAAATCGAGATAAACAGCAGATTAATGGTTGTCTAGGGATTGGGGGGCCGGGCAGATGGGATGTGACTAATGGGAATGAGGTTTCTTTGGGGGTGATAAAAATGCTCTGGAATTGATTGTGATGATGGCTGCAGAACTCTGTTAATATGCCAAAAGCTGCTGAGTAGTGCACTTTAAATGAGTAATTATATATTATATGAATTACATACCAAAAAAGAGATTGTAATAACTTAGTATGAAGATATACTGAGAACTAGTGAAAGACGATCTCAGCAGCTGTGTGTATTAGTCCATTCTCATGCTGCTAATAAAGACATACCTGAGACTGGGTAATTTATAAAGGAAATTTATAATTTATATAGGTAATTTATGATGGACTCAGTTACACATGGCTCTGGAGGCCTCACAATCATGGCAGAAGGCGAAGGCGAAAGAAAGGCACATCTTACATGGCGGCTGTCAAGAGAGCTTGTTCAGGGGAATTCCCACTTATAAAACCATCAGATCTCATGAAACTTATCCACTACCAGGAGAACAGAATGGGGAAAACTGCCTCATGATCCAATTATCTTTACCTGGCCTTGCCCTTGACACATGGGGCTTATTATAATTCAAGGTGAGATTTTGGTGGGGACACACCCAAACCATATCAGTTTGTGAGCAGACAACTGGCCTGGGTACCATCTAGCTGTTCATCTTCTGTAACTCTAGAAAGAATATCCCTCTGGGGAACTTTCTGGGCCAAAAAATTGGTGACAGACTGTCATCAGCAAATATTGCCCAGACTACTGTAGGAAGTAGAAAGTTTAGAGATAACAGATTTTCCTGGCAACACCCAGCCACCAGTAAGATTTACCAGTTTGCCAGAATGGCACAAGCTGTATGAAGATTCGCAGAAATCTCACTTGAGACAGGTAACACCTATCGCTAAACCAGAAGAGATAGATATTTCTTCTTCCTCTCCTGATTTCACCTCCTACCTCCACAGTGCCTGTGTTGTGTTTTAGAACTGGCATTTAGAGCAAGACATAGATTCTTGGTGGGTGGCTTCTTACCAGCGAGCTGGTCCTGCGCCCTTCCTCACTATAGATCACAAGTGTTGACCCAGTTTCTCTCACCACAAACAGCAGTATCAGCAACCACATTCAAATTTCACATACCTCTTTACCAAATCTGAGCTAATCCCAAGTAAACAACATTTGAACTTCAGAAGTTTGGTTCCACACGTTTGTGTGAATGACATACTCCTCAATATTTTAGCAGGGGCCCACTCTCAGTTACTGTTTTCCATGATGACAGTTCTCTATCTTACTGAGACTAATAAATTTCTGTCCTTCACAAACGGGGCTATACAAAAGGCCTCAAATGATGAGTTGGCTAAAATGTAGCTGCTCTGTTTACAATGATGGAATGCTAGCTGTGACATATACATAGCAAGCAATTTTTCCTCATCTTCATCAGTGAGAAGGAGCTCGCCTTTGGTCAAGACATTTGGTAAGTGCTATGGGTCTTCTCACACCCTCAGCCATGAGTATTTTGGGGTAAACCAGATGCCTGAGTAACTTTCTCGTTTGTTACTCGGCCACAGCAGGGGCAGCTGCCCTCCCAGTCTTGTCCCAGAAGTCATTAACAACTTGAAGTTTCCCTCAGTGAGAAACATACCTGCCACACAGACTACTTTCCTGCATCACTCACACAAAGACCGTCAACGTTTGGACCAAGTTTGACAGCGTTATTTCACTTGGTTGAAGCTGTTTTCAATGTTTTCTAGTGACTGAAGGTCAAGTGTGGAGCAGGGGATGGTATCAACAGATCGTTTGTGAGGGGAGCTGCCGAAATGACACTTTAACTCATCACTTAAAAGGCAACAGAGAAAACACTCCCAAGCAAGGCTTTGTGACCATCCCTCAAATTGGCCCTCAAAATGGCACCAATTCTGGAGATGGCCAAATGACTTAAGTGTGCATGCCTATGTGTGAAGGAGAATCTTGGCTCATAATTTGGGCATTCTAAATTGGAAACTTTTCCAGACATTGCCTAAACCAGTGGTCAAAGAGTAGGTTGTTTTTCTGAGTAACAGGTATCAGCTTCCTAAAGCTCACTGCCCTTCCTGGAGGAGGGGAGGAGGCCTTTGCCAACTTCGTCTGCCTCCATGCTTTTTGGGCTTACTTTCTAATGCATGGGCAGGTCTGGGGCACTTGTTACCACATGTGGTCCAGAAATGATCTGTCTGTCTCATCTAACCTAAAGCCTGGCTCATTAATGCCTGGTCAAGAGGCTGGGTCTCACTCTTCAGGGTTCCTTCATATTATGAGTGCCTCTGGGTTCAGATCCTCTCAGTAAAACAGGTCTGTGTAGCACAGTCCTTCTGAAACTTAACGGCTGTAACCCTGACAGCTTTCAGGCCACGAATTCATCCTACAACAAATGGACAGGCAGCAAACAGTATGGAGCAATCTTTCCCAATGCATTCTACCCCTGTCTGCTAAGATTCTAAGACATCAATTTTAAGCTCCCCATCGATTTAATGTTTTTTGTCTGTTTTTTGGAGAGTTGGGGAGAAGAAAACACCTGATTACAAGGATATTGTTTTGTTTTTAACTACACAGTAAGAGCCTACATTTATCTAGGTAAGTATTCAGGCTTTCTTCTTTAGTATCTCAGTTACAGTTGCATCTAACCATTCTTTGCCTTCAGAGTCTAAGGGTTCACTGAGTCACTTCTCACCATTAGAAGGTATATGGAATCTTAAAGGGACAAGTTGCTTTTCATAAACTTAGATCTCGGTCTCTTTTGTATCCTTAGAATAAGCAACATAATTTTGAATCCTGTAAAGAAATATTCAAGTTTCATGAGCCTTTTCTTTTTTATAAGCTTATAGTTTCATACTTTCCTTAATTGAATGACATGACTGAAAGGTACTGACTTTGCTAAGTGTCAGCTAAAAGCTCTTGACAGATTCTTGGAGATGGAGTGATAATTCTTCATAATAGAGGAATCAGCATTCCAAGAACTGTCAGACCACCTTCTTCTCACAGGGCAGCTTCCGTGATACGTTCCTAGAGATTTGGCAATCTCTGCTGCCTTTAATTACTGCCTGGAGTGTGACCAAAAATAAAAAACCAAAAAACAAAAAAACCCACCTGCCTTTATAATGCTGATTCATAACAATATTTTTAAAATACACGTTTTGGAATAATTTTAGATTTACAGAAAAGTTGCAAAGATAGTACAGAGTGTTCTTATACACCCTTCCCAGTTTCCTCTGTTGCTAACATCTTATATTACCAAGGAACATCTGTTGAAACTAAGAAACGAATGTTGGTATGTGGCTACTAAACCACAGACTTTATTTGGATTTCACCAGTGCATCCACCAATGTCTTCTTTCTGTTCCGTTCTGAAAACAATGCATTCCGTTGTCATGCTGCCTCAGTCTCTTGTATCTGTGGCAGCTTCTCAATCTTTCCTTGACAGTCTTGAAGAGTAGTGGCCAAATACACTGAATAATTACTCTGATCTGGGTTTCTCTCTTGCTTTTTTCAAGATGAAATGGAGGTATTTTTATGAAAAAATGCCACAGAAGTACCCTTCTCATTACATCGTATCACAGGGGACACGGCAGCCACATGGCATTACTTGTGATGCTAACATGATCTTGGTCAAGATAGTGTTTGCCAGGTTTTTCCATTGTAAAGTGTAGCAAATGAAAGGATCTAAGTTAAAATTCAACTCTGGTGGACTCCCTATTTTAAGAACATACCTGAGGTACCACCAAATGAGCAAGCATGTACAAAGACTGGCTAATTCCCGCATCTCATGCAGGCAGGGACCACGTCAGCATTCTGGCCAGGGCTGGGAGTTGAGTGAGGCGAGGAGCCAGACACACTCACTCTCAGGGTCTCACCTGCATGTATCTTGCCCCTCATGTGCCTCACTTGACTTGCCCTATGCCCATCTCTGTTTCTGATATCGATTCCAAAATTTACTCTAATTTTAGCAACACTGAAGTATAAAAACACGTGCTCTTTATTTCAGAATCAAGTGTACTGTAAAGGCTCTGGGACATCCTGCAGTAACCTTATCTAACCTAGTTTCCCAAACTAATTTGATCAGAGTCCTCTTTTCACTTAAGGCCCTTTCTTCACCTACACCTGTGAATAGAGGGGGAGGAACAGGGCTGAGCCAGCTCAATCTGCTTTGAGTCCCAGCTGCCTGACTGTGGCAAGCTTCTTCATAAAGGAATGCTCTTCAGAGCCTCTGACATTCTCAGTCACAATTCTGATGCATTTAAATGGATTTCTTTGACCTCTCCTACACCCCTGGGAAGGCTGTGCCTGCACTTCTGTGAGCTGTGCACAGATATGCTGACAGTCCTATGGAAGCGGCTGACCTCTGCCACGATATCAGGGAGTAAAAATGGTCTGGACAGGCAGGCAAGTGCTTGAACACTGAGTTCCTCCCCATGCCTGAAATCTTATCAGAGCTGCTCACTGCACCACTGTGAATGAGGATGGGCTCACCCCAGCCCCCCACTAATCTTTCTGTCCCTTATCTTCCAGGACTCACACATGACTCTAATAGAATCGGCTTCCGTTCTGATACTGCATCTCAGCATCCTCTGAAGAACACTGTACTGGCAGCCTGGTAAGCTGAACATTTAGGAAGCAAATCACAATAGACATCCTAGCAAACCTCATTTCACAGCTCTGAGCAGCCCCAACGGAGCAATCTTCCTGTTCGGAAGATCACGCAACACAGTGAGTAATCCCCATTCCAGCCCATAAATGGGAGACCAAAAAGGGAGATCCAAATGTCACTTAGCCCCAGGCTCCGCCTTGGCTATTGACAAGGTCTTTTAGGGCATGGGGTCACATTTTTTTCCTACTAGGTGACGGTGGTGTCTGGTGGGTAGCATGCATACGTGAGTGCATAGGGCCATCCATCAAATAAACAACTCACACAGGGAGTCTCTCGGGAAAGACATTTCCACGTTGTAGGAATACGGGCCTTTTCCATTATATGAGCAAGTGAACTTGCTGATACATAAGGGCAGCTATTCATTTTATTTTTAAAAATTTGTCACTTTTTACCAAAAGAAGGGTGGCATGGTAGAATCCTAGTTCCTGGGGCAGCTTTCTTAATTTCTCTGAGCTTCAGTTTTCACATCGGAAAAATGGGGATGTATTAAAAATACCTACTTGCCAAGGATACTGTAGGGTTCAAATGAAGATAATCTGTCTAAGTATTTTTAGCGTGGCACAGAGAAAATTATTAACAAACACGGAATTTCCTTTCACTGCAAGCTCCCTTTACACTAGAGATTGTCTCATGGTTGATACCAGATGGCATGGTCTCAATTCTGCACAAGCGTGTACTCTAACACCCCAGTTTTAGGAAGGCCAATCTACAGGGGCAGGGGACCTTTCTAATGAACCCTCACACTCTCCGGACTGTAAGGGATCATCGGCAAAAACAGGTATCAGGCCAGGCGCAGTGGCTCACGCCTCGTATTTTGTAAAAATATAAAAAGTTAGCTGGGCATGATGGTGCGTGCCTGTGGTCCCAGCTACTCGGGGGGCTGATTCAGGAGAATATCGTGAACCCAGGACGCAGAGGTTGCCGTAAGCTGAGATCCCGCCATTGCACTCCAGCCTCGGCAACAAGAGCAAACCTCCATCTCAAAAGCAAACAAAACATAGACATCAGTGCCCTGAAGCAAGTCCTTCTGAAGATCCAGGGTTACAGGGAGGCCAAGGCCAAGGTGTCTGATCCTCTCTAACGTTATCATGACAGTCTTCCTCCCTTCTGTTCTTTTTCTGCCCATGTGACTTGTTAGTATTTACACAGCCCATGGGCAGGAATCAAGAGGACAGCTAAACTTTGCTTTGCTAGTTAATGCTCTCTCCGCTCTGAGACAGGGTAGAGAGACAACAAAGCTCCTTCCTGCCAGAACCAAGAGCCCCCACCTCAGCTCCCAACTCCTGTCAAACATTAGCCGCACACGTGACCCTCACGGGAGTCTCCAAAACAGAAAAATACCCTTTGGCAAAAACGATTCGTGGCCAGTTTGGTTATTTAAGACTTCTGTGGCCAGGAGAGAAGGATGACAGCATTTCAGCTGGATGTAAACAGAAGCAAGAGGCTGAAGAGGGTGAGATGAACTGAAGCCAGTGCTGTCATACAGTCCAGGACAGCCTGGTTTCAGTCTAGTGAGGTTTCAAACGAGGCTGGAAACCGGCATCCCCATGCTCCCCTCTCATGGCCTCTGGGCTTTGCATGTCCCGTGCAGTACTAAATTGAACATGCATTTACTACAGCACACGCAGGGTTAGCCACAGGGAGCAGTCTTGCAAGTCATGTTCTTGAGAGAAGTCTGTGTTTATGAAGGTGAATTCCAGGCTCAGCCAAAGACCACCTAAGGTGCAAATGCTCTGAGTCCGCTGGGTTTTAAGTGTCCCATCTGCTGCTGAGCGCCTCACTACAGTGCATATTGCTAGTCAGTTACTGTCCTAAGCATTTTAAGCCGCTGAGAGATGAAAGCTGGCCTTGCTGGTGGCATACATTCTTCAGGGCTTCTACATGCTCTTATAAGGAAGTGGAACTCAGGCAGCACTCACTGACAGCGGGAGACTGGCCCTACACTCACTGCAGGGCCTGACTTGATCTCAGGGATGGCTCCAATATCTCCTTTTGTGTCTTTACTGTCACCAGTGTTGATGAAAGCTTGACAAAGCAAAGCAAACAGACATATGTGCCAAGAGGAGCTGTGGAATTCCACCTTTAGGTGGACAGATAAGTGGGCTTCTGGTTTGCCAAGGAACCAGGGCATCAAACAGGTGCAAGAGCCTACTGTCCATTTCAACAGGCTTTCTTTCAGGAGCGGGATGATCTTTCAAATTATCTACAACTTAATTATTTAATATTTTAATACTCAATTACCTAAGATATGGCACAGTCACTGACCAATCAGAAGAGATGCCAGCAGCCAGGTGTGGTGGCTCATGCCTGTAATCCCAGCACTTTGAGAATCCAAGGGGCACAGATTACCTGAGGTCAGGAGCTCAAGATCAGCTTGGCTAACATGGTGACACCCTGTTCCTACTAAAAATACAAAAACGAGCCAGGCATGGTGGTGGGCACCTGCAATTCCAGCTACTTGACAGGCTGAGGCAGGAGAATCGCTTGAGCCCAGGAGGCAGAGGTTGCAGTGAGTCAAGATCACGCCACTGCACTCCAGCCTGGACGACCGAGTAAGCCTCCATCTCAAAAAAAAAAAAAAAAAAAAAGAAGAGATGCCAGCCATAGCTGCCGGGTCCTAGAAACCCCTTGTAGTGCAAAGCATCCACCCTGTTTGGTTCTTGGTTTCTGGGAAAGTCCTCGGAGGCACACCTGAGAGGCTGGGCAAAAGGGCTAGAGCAGTGGTTATTTAGCATCAGGGAAGCAGCAGTCCAAGGCCTGAACAAGCAGTAGTGAGCACCAGGACTAGGTGACTCTCCTGTGGGGGTAGATGAGGGCATGTACACTAAGGGAAGATGCACTGAAAAGAAGACTCTGCAAACTTGGCATTTTTATCACACCATGTTAATACCCAAGACAGCCTTCCAAAATCTCACTGGGTCAGTAACTTCAGAATAAAGAACTTCCAGGAGCCAATTTCCACATTAGCTTAGGGACTGGCAGGTCTTTGGAAACTCAGCTCAAGACATTCAGAGACTTCTAGTCTATCCCCAGGGAATCAGTGCAATCCTCCAAAACACTGAGACTATCTCCTCTAGGCACTGCCAGCTCAGGTTTCTACTCAAAACACATACATTTGTGTCTGGGGAAAGGCAAGCATGAAATACACCTCACTGAAAGGCTGAAAAGCATGGAGGGTAAGTTAATTTTCAAAGAAGAAAGGAAGTCAGCAGCACAACACAATGGAATGTGTGATTCACCTCTGCAGGGCAGACATTGATTTTCCCACCAGGGAGTATCATCGAATTAGCTGGCAGTTGAAAATATGATCTCTGACTTTTTTTTTTCATTCCCCTTAGGTCCTACATTTTATTTTAAGACCATGAAACAAGATGAGATTAAAACTGTCATCCAGAAGCAGAAGTGGAAAAGATTCAGTATTTCTTTTGTTCCAAGAAAATACTTTCAATGTCATTTCATAACTAAAGTTGCAATGATGGGTGGGTGGGGCATGGGCTTTCCTCGCTTGGTTCACGCTGGACAGAGAGGAAGCCTGTGAGCTTAGCGGGCACAGACACCTCCCATTTATGGCCACCATCAGGGCTGCTCTAGGTGCAGCCCAGGTCCTGCACGGTTTCCAGCTGCCGCTGTCCTGGGAACAAGCATCAGTCGGGAGCCACGCCTTCACCCTGGGTGGGATGAGGAGGACCAACAGTGGGAGGAATCATTCAGGCATGAAATGTTCTCCCACATAAGGATGTGCAGCCTTGGATGAGGTGCTCAACTCTCTGAGCCACAGCTTCTAAAGCTCTAAATTGGGGCCAATAACTTCTGCTGTATCTAGAAACATGTAGGTCTAGGTTTTTGGATGCCTAACATTTTGTAAACCTTCTTTAAGAAAAAGAATGCAAAGTTGACAAATACAGAAATGGGAACAGGGTTTTAAGAGAGACTCCTGCAGTTTAAGGAGGCCCTACAGTTTAAGCCTCATTAGCGTCAGGGTGAATCTAACTGTGCCCACCTGCCTATCTCAGGTAAGAGGTACATATATAAAGGTATATCACAAATTGTACGTAATTATATAAATACATGATGTTGAATTACTCTGTAAATACATACTACTTAATGAGTGCTATGCTAAGGTGCAGGAAATCAAGCTGTGCACAAGACAAACAATCTCACCCTCATGAAACCTAAAATCTAGAGGCACTGCATTATCATCGATGGCAGGCAGAATGCCCTCTGAATCCCGGACATGGACAGGAAGCAGATCACCGTGGAATGGCCTGACTGCTCGTCTGCAGCACTGGCCCCTCTCAGGGTTCTCTAAGGTCTTCATCGCCACATCTGGCTTTCCGGGAGGTGAGCACTACTTGACCTCTATCTCTGCCCTCTCCTTGCTAATCACTGTATTCTCAGACTCTCATTTTGAAACCCTCAGAGCACTAAGCCAGCCTTTCTCACCTTTATTTTCAAATAGAAAAGGACACTGGTCGCCTAGGGATGTGGAGGTGGAAGTAAGAGGAGAGGCCGACAGCTAAGGAGCATAGAGTATTCTGTGGGGGAGGTAATTAAAATGTTCTGAAATTGATTGTGATGATGGATACGGAAGTATGTGAATATACTAAAACTCAGTGATTTGTATTACTTTCAATGGGTGAATTCTGTGGTATATGAATGAGACAGCTCAACAAAGTTGGTAAAAATCTGAATGGACAACCAAGAATCATCTAAAATTCAAGAAAAGTTTGCAGCAAGAGAAAGCAGAGAATAGGCAAGCAGGGAGAAAAATGAAGAAAACTCACATCATTCAGGAAAAAAACAATTTTTTAAACGACCAATTATCCCTAGAGAGATTCAAGAAGATGTTACATCCAAAAAAGAATAGGGCGTATGAAAAAGGAACTGTCCAAGAACATGAAAGAGTTCTTTTGAATTTATCACAGAAACAGTAAGTATCCTACAATATGAAATTTCAAGTAAATGTCTGCAAAATAAAGTCAAGGGTAATTCCTGGAGCGTAAAGCAACAGGCCCAGGACACCAGAAAAGAGAAATTTAACATCTGACGATCAGCACCTTTCAGAATGAAAGAACAGAAAAACAGAGGAACTAAAATTAAAAAGGAAAAAATAGAGAAAACTTTTTGAGCTAAAGAAAGACAAGAATCTTTAAAATGGTCTAGCATGATTGAAAAAATGCCTATACCTAATACATCAATGTGAACTTTCAGAACATCAAAGAGAAGAGCAGAGCCTGAAAGCTCACAGAAAAGATAAAACGGGTGATTGACAAAGGACCTAGAATCCAAGTAGCATCAGAAATAACTACTCTCCTAAGACCCTGTAATAGGCTTTTAAATTTTCATTGAAAATTAAGTTGAACTGAGAATTTTACATTCTAATTCTCCACCAAGACAAAGAATACTAAATCTCAATCTAATAGTGGGAAATCAAGAGATATGGCCTAAACTTGATGGGACAAGAAACAGAAATTTCAATATATTGTTTAGGTGTCACAGGTTGCCAATAAAAATATTAAAGTGATATTATTATCTTCATGGAAAAAGAGATGTAGAATGGAGAAAAGAATAAAAGCTAGATTTTCATTTTTCATTCCTAGGAATGGGCCACTTTTTTCAGCTGTAAGGAACTGAAGTCTAAAAATAATACATAGAGGTAATAAATGTAACTCTGAGAAGTACTGAAACAGAAATGGTTAAAAACAAAAGTTCCTGCTAAGAAGCAGGTCCAAAAGGAAAAGGGGGAATCCCAGGGAGAGACAAGGGAACATACTGCTTTTTATTTTAAAGATGAGATACAAGGCCAAGGTCCTTTTTTTTTTTAAACTAATTAATGGGACTTTTCAATATAGAGCCTACAAGCACTAAAGAGAGCCAAACCCTGCCATCTGAGTAGCTGTGTACTTTCCAAGTGCATAAAAGTCTTTCGCAGATCCTGAGTTTTCCAGTTACTTAAGTTTGGGAGATACTGTCATTCTTGATGTCCCTTTTACAGATTCAAAACATACATTAGGTTATTAAAAGCTCTGAGAAGTTCTGCAGAAATTATTTTGACTTCATTTAAATGTAGGTCAGTTTTCCGAAACATCAATTTGATGAATTATTAATTTGTTGATGTTAGTACATTTACAAACTTTTTTAAGATTTAATACTTATAGTGGGATTGTTTGCAAAATTTTGATAGGAATGTGCAAGTTGCAAAAGAATATTAAATAGCCAAAAAGTTCATAGAGCGCACGTTAATATAGTTTTTTTTTTTTTTTTTAAACAAATGAGATTGTTTACACCACCTCTGGTTTCTTTTGGATGTTTCTGGACATCATTTTTAACTTTGCTTAAATTTTTTGCATTCTAAAGGTTTATTTTCCCTCATTTCCTCCATGACCTACTGGCCTTCATTGTGTATTTCTAGCAATTAAACATTTAAATTAAATATAAATTCAATCGCATCTCAAGGATATCAGAATTTTAAATTAGATCTAATTCAAATTCTAAAATGACAGAAATACAAAATTAAGGTTAAACTATTTACAAATTGGTGAAAGAACATTACAAATTCTTTAAAAAATAAAATAACTTTTTTTTTTTTTTGAAAAGATTTTTCACTCTTGTTGCCCAGGCTGGAGTGCAATGGTGCGATCTCGGCTCACTGCAACCTCTGCCTCCTGGATTTAAATGATTCTCCTGCCTCAGCCTCCTGAGTAGCTGGAATTACAGGCACGCACCACCAGGCCAGGCTAAGTTTTGTATTTTTAGTAGAGACGGGTTTCTCCATGTTGGTCAGGCTGGTCTCGAACTCCAGACCTCAGGTGATCCGCTCACCTCAGCCTTGCAAAGTGCTGGGATTACAGGCATGAGCCACTGGGCCCGGCCTAAAATAACATTTTTAAAGCATATAAAAGGAATCAAATATAGTTGAAACAATCCTGTCACATATGAAATGCCCAAACTTCAGGCAGAAAAACTGTATTTCATACAATACTGAATTCTGTTTTGTCAGCCTTCCAGCATTTTAGAATTTTCTTTTCTGGTACCTCAGAAAGGAAGCATCTCAATATTAGCTAGTACGGTCACATGCCACGTAACACCACTTCAGTCAACAGTGGATTGCATACGTGGTAACTGGTTCCACAGGATTACAATGGAGCTGCCCTACACCAGCGTATCCTTTTTTATCTTATGCCGTATTTTTGCCCTACCTTTTCTATATTTAGATACACTAACACTTACCGCTGTGTTACAACCACCTACGGCATTCAGTACAATAATGTCCTGTAAGATGTGTAGCCTAGGAGCACCATATAGCTAGATGTGTAGTAGGTTTTCACAATCTAGGTTTGTGTAAATACATTCCATGACAATGAAATCATCTAACAATGCGTTTCTCAAAATGTATCCCCACTATTCAGCAACACATGACCATATTCAGAAAAGCATGTTTCATTGTCAGTAACACCAGATCAAACACTCAGGAGACAGAGCTACTAAATCAGCACTGGCAAATGTGCAGAGCTGAAAAACAGGACTTAGTGTACAGTGAACTGGCTTATGATGAACTGGCTTTCCTTAACTGATTTTCAGCAAACAAACCTGAAGCCATTGCATTTAACCTTCCTCTTCCCAGATTCATTTGACCAGTATTCTCCTTTCATTTTAAGTCAATGAAACAATTATCCTGACAGAAGAGTTTGGAAACCACTACTCGAGAGGAAGGAAGTCATATGCTTGTACTAGAGGTCCCAGGGAACAGCAGACAGACTTAGACACTAATAATCAGAAACTGGTAACAGGAGAATTAATGAGAAAAGAAACTCAACTTGTATCCAGATGTCATACTTCTATACATCTACAGTCTATATATACATTCATTCCCCCTAGTGAAAAGTTCCACATTTTATAAGAATTTTTTATTTTTTTAGAGATGGGGTCTTGTTCTGTTGTCCAGGCTGGAGCACAGTGGTGCAAGCACAGCTAACCGTAACCTCGAACTCCTGGAGTCAAAAGCGATCCTTCCACTGCAGCCTCCCAAGGAGCTGGGGCTAAAGGTGCACACTACTATGCTCAGCTAATTTCCTCATTTTTTGTAGAGACAGGGTCTTCTTATATTGCCCAGGTTGATCTCAAACTTCTCACCTCAAGGGATCCTCCCACACTGGCCTCCCAAAGCACTGGGATTACAGGTGTGAGCTACCACACCCAGCTCATATTAATTTTTTCTTAAATAAAAACATATTTTCATGGAAAACTCATGGGTGGAAATGAAGTGTTTGCTTTTCTTCTCTCTTACGTTCTTTGGGCCTAAGAAGGCCTTAAACAGCATGCTTACAGGCCGTAATACTGTCCCACTCATCATGGGTGCTGTGTGAACTGCCAGCAGACAGGACTGACTGGGAAGAAAGCAACACAGGGCAGGGATCACACACGTACAAACCCACTGGGGTAGACAGGATTCGGATGAGTAAAGCCAGCCTGGAGGGAAAGCAGTGGAGACTTTGGCAAACTGGCAGAGCACACACCAGGCTTAAGAAGGCGGCTGCTATCTAGCATAGCTACAGCTGCTTTGGGGATAGGAATCCACTACACCAGTCTTCTGACTCCCCAGGCAAAGCTAGAAATCTAGATTTTAAAACAACAACAACTATAAACACATAAAATCTCCTGCTTTTCAGAAGTTAGCAAATATTTCATTAAAAAATCCACCACGTGGATTCATACGTAAGCAATGTTTCATATATTAATGTGTGTGTGTGTGTGTGTGTGTATATATATATACATATACATATATATATACACATATACATATATATATGTATATGTATATACACACACACACACACACACATATATATGTATATGTGTATATATATATGTATATGTATATATATACACACACACACACACACACACACACACACGTGTAAAACGAAATGGGATCACTTGTATTACCTTAAACCACCAAGTCACACAAAAAATTATAAGCAACCAAGGCTATGCTAACCCATCTGGATGTTCTCCTGGACCCAGTCAGAGGAAGGACAGGGTTGCATGGTCCATAACTTTATGGACCACATGGTAACTCATGACAACACAGGCAACTGAGAATTTGAGCTGAGTTTGTTTTTGTACTTTATTTGTGGCTGAGACTAATGTTTCAGAGGGTTTTGAAACTCACAATCTCAAAGCCAGAAGGGACATTAAAGCTCATATGGACAACCTCCTATTCAATAAAGAAATTATTTTGATACAATTCCAACAGATAGTTAAATAGTTGTAATGTAAACACTTTCAACGATGGAGAATTCAATACTCTTCAAATGTTCCATTATTGGGTACCTCAGTTGTTATAAACTGTTCTAATTTACTGGCATGAAATGTGTCTTCTCCTAATTCCAAGTAACGGATCCTAGCTCCTCCTCCTCTGGCTGTGAGGAAAAGTCTATTTCCTACAAGACAACCTTTTAAAATGTTTGAAAATGTACAGCAGGCATCCCTCTCCTTCACAGTCTTTTAACCTCAGGATGAAATATCTCCAGTTCTCATAACATGGCTGCAGAATTCTTCTCATCATGGTCACCCTCAGCTAGAAACTGCCTAGATGGAGTGATGGATGCATGTACCCATTTATTTGATGTTGATACTATACTTAAAATAATGCAGCCTAAGGTTGGATTAGCTTTACTGCACTGCACTGTGTCTGGACCCCCCAGATATATCTGTTATGATTTTTATGTTGTATGAACCAAGAAATCCAATTCAAATAGGCTGACAAAATAAAAATAAAGTGGATCAGCCTAAGTGCTTTTGTAACTCAACAGTACAGGAGTAAATTTGGCCTCAGGCAATGTTTAAACAATATGATCAGTATCTGGTTTTTCTCTTTGCATTTCTCACCTCTACTTCCTTGGTTTCTATTTTTTTTTCCTTCTGATCTTTCTTTGTACTCCCAAGAAGCCTAACAGCCTGCAACTCCTGGGGATACATGCTCCCTCAATTAAGAGCAATCATTAAGGAGAAGTCTTCTTTCTTAATAGCTCAAATCAAAGCCCAAGAATGGATACCCATCACTGGCTCCAATACAAAGCCATCTGTCTAACTGGGTTACATGACCAGGGAAACATTTTTTTTTTTTTTTTTGAAACAGAGTCTCGCTCTGTCACCCAGGCTGGAGTGCAATGGTGCGGTCTCAGCTCGCTGCAACCTCTGCCTCCTGGGTTCAAGCAATTCTCCTGCCTCAGTCTCCCGAGGAGCTGGGATTACAGGCACCCGCCACCATGCCTGGCTAATTTTTGTATTTTTAGTAGAGATGGGGTTTCAGCAGGTTGGCCAGGCTGGTCTGGAAGTCCTGACCTCGTGATCTGCCTGCCTCGGCCTCTGAAAGTGCTGAGATTACAGGCGTGAACTGCCGCGCCCGGTCGGAAACATGATTTTTCTAGTTCAACCAATCGCAGACCGACTGCCTCTGTGGCCAGTCACACACACACTACATGGCTAGGACCCATTTGAAGTTATATTAAGAAAGAACGCAGAAATCAATGTTACTGGGACAACCAAAAATAATCTATTACAAAATACTAGAAACATTTATCCAACCTATTACTGAATTTTATTTCCAAATGCAGACTTTCCATGTACCCTACTCATTTTGCTGCCCAATGTTTCTGATGAAAGAATTCATTTTGAACTTTGGTTCAGCTCTTCAAAAGTTTTTTCTTCTCTGCTTTGAATCCTTTTCCATGTTTGAGATATATAACTTCTACCTATGCTCTCACTAAGTCTTTGATTAAAATGTTGACTTAGGACGAAAATATTGAGCTTCAAGGCATATATCCCACTGCATATATCCCAAAGGGGGCTATATCTGTTTATGACGATTCACAAATAGCTATTTAAAAGGTATAAATTCACCTCACTAGCTCCTATTTGCCATCTATAGGAAATGTAGCAGGAGACACTATGAAATGCCTCACCGACATTAAGATGCACTCTTTCTGTAGCATCTCCAAAATGAACGGCTATTTGCCTATAGCCAGGAGGAGACAGCACACAGTGGAATTGGAGAACCCTCACAGAGCATGCCACACGCTGCCATCAGGTCCTGACCTGACTTTTCTGCTCCAGACAGGAAGTCAGCTGGCTCCTAAAGACCCATCTTTTCCTCCTTGGGGCCTCGGTCTTCCTCCTCAACAGCTGGCTTGCGCTGTGGTCCAAGTGGGTTCTGTTGTGCCCTTGGAAATTCTAAGAATCTGCCCTTGCAACACTTCACCCCCAAAGCATAACATAACAGTGGACAGCTGCTGCTTCCTTCTCTCTCACGTAATAGTCCTTTTACTGATCACTTCTGTCTCATCTAATAGTCTTTTCTCTCATCATCAGTCTTCTTACTGGATTCTCTCTACTATCTCCAAATCTTTTTCTATCTGGAATTTTTACGGACTGTTTCTGAGTGCAAGAGTGCATGGACATCTATTCTCCAGTTTGTCCAGGGCTCGCCCGCACTCCTAGCTTTTCAAGAATGTCTGCCCTGTTCCAAACATGTGTTATTGGCAGGGCTGCCAGCACCTCATCTCCTTTGGTCCAGGCAGAGGTGGGCATGAGACCCACAAAGGCCAACGCCATCCATCCCAAGTACGTCATCTTTAAGAGCTGGAGGAAACAGAACTTTCTCTTCTGTTACATAGCTAGCAGAACATGAATGGGGTTGGGGTAGAAGCTGCTGGAAGCCATCTGACTCACCACACTGTGGGCAAGACTGTGAGAAGGAATGAGGACAGCATCCGGGAAGGGAGGGAAGGAGGGAGGGAAAGAAAGGGAACCCAAGGGCAAGAAAGCAAAGGAAGCAGACATCAACCTGATGGCCCAGACTACATCCCTGAATTCTGTCACAGCAGATCTGAGGCTGGCTGTGTGGCTGTGTGGACAGCAGATTCTATTCTGTGTGAAGGTACTCTCAGGTGGATTTCTGTTACTTGTATGAAAATTGTCATCATAGAGTCATATAGCAGGAAAACAGAATGGCATAGTAGAAAGACCACTATAGCGTTCTGCAGTGCAGTAATAGTCTATACCTGTATAACCAAGCAAATCAGCGTTCAGACTGACTCAAATGCTGTAAAAAATTACGGCCAAAATAAAACAAATTAATCCATGGCCTGAGTTTGAACCTTGGCTCTGCCACGGAGTGGGCAAGTACCAAGCCTCAGCCTCAGCCACAGAGGACAAGATAGGTGAACATCCTTCTCATTCTGGCAATGAGGATTAGAAGAACAAGCAAGTTGCTTGGTCCATCGTAGGCTCTTAATAAATAATAGCAATTACTTTTCAGTTTAAGAAAGTTGAAAGGTAGAGTCCTTAAAGTCCTTTCACCTGCTCCCCTGGAAAGGCGATGCTAACAAATAGCTGGCAGATGCTTTTATGATTGTGGAATCCGGTTTCTCTTATGTTGGGAGGACATAACGGTGATATTTCCAATTACAGATGAGAGCACAATTGTTCCTCTTTAATACCGAAGGGCAGTGTTACGATGATCGGTGTCCTTTGTGCAGAAGGGCAATTTCCCTCATCTGTGTCCCTCTTTGCAGAGCAGGGCACTGTCTCCACTGCCGCCGCTCTCCCCACCCCCCCACCCACGGCCTCTACTCCCTCCCTGTTCAAAGGCTGCAGTCGGCCACACTCCTGCTACTTCAGTTCCCTAGACCCTGGCTGGGCTATTTCCCTTAACATACCTAACAATTCTACACATTTTCCCATTCATTACCTCTCATGAGCTCAAGACCTTTATACTAACCAGCCCGGAAATTATCTCCTGTGCTTGAAATAACTAATTTTGGGGGTCATTTATACCCCACGTTTTATTTCTTTCAAAGACCTCTTATTGCTCATTATAAATGCCATCACCATTCTCTGTAAGTGATCATGTACTATGAGGCTTGACAAAATAGTTTTATTTTTGCAATTTAACTGAAGTCCCATCCATCTATCCTTAGGGAATTTCTGAAAACTCCATATGAACTTTATTCAAAATACACAAATAGCACGGAAGTGTGCTGACCATATTTTTATAATAAATTATGAAGTGTGTACTTTATATAAAATTAAAATGGGTTTTAATGTGTTTGGGCCTTTCAGAGTCATATCCATCATTACCCATTTTTCAGGCCCATCTGATTTTCTTTTGGCTCCCTACAGGGGAAATGGGATTATTTTCTTTTCTACTTTCTCTTCCATGAGGTGAGAATGAGATAGCAGCTTAGTAGCTGCAGGAGCAGCCAAGCAAGAGATTGATTCAACAGGAGAAATTCAATGCATCCCAAAAGATTCCCTAGGATTTGGTATCCTGCTGCTTAGAGTACAATTTGCTGTAATAAGAAACAAGATTTTCTAACAGGAAAGTCGAAGTGCTCAGTGATGGCTTGTGCAAGTTAAAAAAAAAGTGAAGTAAATGGAAAATGTCCTTATTCTGGAAATGTTTTCACAACACAGGGAGCCTAAAGACGACTTCTCAGATCACACTTATTGCTCGTATGGTAAACACAAACAATTAAATGTTTTCCTGTTCTGCTGACCTGGCCCCAGGAGTGGAGTGTGGCTTCCATCTTCTTCCACAAGGAAGTTGTTTATACTGAAAGTCAGGCAAATGCAACAGAGAAAAAGTGTTTCTTTTTTTTTTGGAGATAGGGTCTTGCTCTGTTGTTCATACAGTGGTATGAACATGATTCACTGTGGCCTTGACCTTCCTGGGCTCAAGAGATCCTTCCACCTCAGCTTCTTGAGTAGCTAGGACTACAGGCTTGAGCCACCATGCCTGGATATTTTTTCTGTATGTATAATATACATACATACATATATGTGTGTGTGTGTGTGTATGTGTGTATATATTTTTTTTGTGTGTGTGTGTGTGTAGAGATGGGGTTTTACCATGTCTCCTAGACTTATCTTGAACTCCTGGGCTCAAGTGATCTGCCCATCTTGGCCTCCCGAAATGCTAGGCCTACAGACATGAGCCACCATGGCTGGCTTTTTCTTATTGTTGTTTAGAGACAGAGGCTGACCCTGTCACCCAAGCTGGAGCATGTGGTGGTGTGGTAATACCACACTGTAACCTTGAACTCCTGGGCTCAAGAGATCCTCCTGCTTCAGCCTCTCAAAGAGCTGGGACTACAGGCACACACCACTACCACGTGCATCTAAGTTTTTGATATTCAGTAGAGATGAAGTCTCTCTGTGTCACCCAGGTATGTCTTGAACTCCTGGGCTCAAGTGATCCTCCCATCTTAGCCTTCCAAAGTACTAGAATTATAGACGTAAGCCACTGTGCCAGGCCCACAAAAGGTATTTCTTGTGTCCTGGCCTGGGTTGGTAGCTTAAAAGCCTAGCAAGGTAGACTGGGAATAAGTGGGGTTGGTCCCTAGCTGTGGGATTTTGGAGTACTGTACAGGGAAACAGGTATCCTTGCTGCAAGCAGGGAGGAGCGGCAGAGGAGGATGTACAACGTAGATGTACAACGTGAGCAGAGAGAAAACATTTGAGCCAGAATAAAAGAGCTCCAAGGAGGACAGACGGAACAGAAAAACAAATGGATTCTGAACACAGATCCTGGAATTAGTACCTAATACATTAGAGTTCAGGAAAAGGAAGCCTTTTTAGGACCACGAGCATCTGTGGACTGGGTGAGAGCTATCGTCAGAAACTTCTGCCTACCTTGGATACTGCTACCAAGGAGGCACAGGACTGGGGTCCATCCAGGTAGGAGAAAAACTTTCACTAGGAAGTTTTCCAAAGGTGCAAATTAGATTCCGTGGCTTCCTCCTGGTCTGACCCTTTGCAGTAGACTAAGTACTAGCTAGAATGAGTCACGTGTCACAGGAAACCCAGCTTCTCCTCTTAGCACATGGTTTTTGACTGGGAGCTTGAGTGTTAAAGGAGGGGACGGGAGAATCAGGAAGAGCAGGATTTGCTGAAGGACAAACAGAGGAAAGTGGCGTCCAGGGGATATTTTACACAGTGCCTTAAAATAAAGGTTTGAAGACCTCCAATGACTGAGGGGGCCTCGGGGATCAGGTCTCCCAACTTCCAGCAGAGATGAGTTACGTGTATGGACCAAGAGGGAGTCAGATGGCACTGCCACGTAGGAGACTTCTCTAGAAGCCAGTGTTGGTCAGTGTATTTCTTACCAGAACTTGAGCCTCTCCAAGGTCGCAAGAGTGCAGGATTATCACTCCTTATTTGAAGTTAGGAGCTCTGCTATTCACTGCCCTTCTTTTTTTTTTTTTTTTTTTTTTTTTTTTTTTTTTTTTTTGTTTTTTTTTTTTTTTTTTTTTTTTTTTTTTTTTTTTTCAAAACTATGTGGGGCCACATGGGGCCTGCGGGCCGTGGATGGGACAAGCTTGGTCTAAGGTTGGTGAAAAAGCACATTTTCGAGAAAATAATCAGTTTTTTTTGGTTTTGAGACAGGGTCTCACTGAGTCGCCCAGGCGAGAGTACAACAGTGTGATCACGGCTCACTGCAGTCTTGACCTCCCGGGCTCAAGCAGTCCTTCCACTTCATCCTCCCTGGTGGCTGGGACTACAGGCACATGCCACCACTCCTGGCTAATCTTCGTACTTTTGGTAGAGATGGAGTTTCTCCACATTGTCTAGGCTGGTCTTGCACTCCTGGACTCAAGCCATCTGCCCACCTTGGCCTCCCAAAGAGCTGGGATTATAAGCCTGAGCCACTGTGCCTGGCCTATCCACCATCTTGATGATGACAGAGAAAAGGTATGGGTTTCCTGGGTCCTGGCATAGCCTGAGGGCTCAAGAACCAGGGAAGAGTGCAAAAGTGGGTGGGAGTTATGTATAACTATGGGATTTGGGGGCAAAAAGGAATTGATATCCTTGTCCCAGGTAAGGACAGGAGGCAAAGGAGGGGCAGAAATGAGAAATGAACGTGGAGTTATGTTGTCATAGATCACCCTGGCCATATGGAAAGCCACCTAACTTCATACTACAGGCTTTCTTGGCACCACCCGACATGGTCCTCTCAGAAATTCCACTGCACTATTTTTGTTGATACTTAACTACTTGGTCAACTGTAATTGGGAAAAAAGAACCTGAAAGTGTTTCAGGCAGATTATTTTACACATTATAGTAAAGGTAGCTGAGAGTTTAAGTTTGATTCTAAGGCTATCCCAGGCTGGGTTCAGTGGCTCACACCTGTAATCCCAGCACTTTGAGAGACCAAGGTGGGAGGATCAGTTGGGCCCAAGAGTTCGAGACCAGCCTGGGCAACGTGGCAAGACCCCACCTCTACAGAATTGTTTTTGATTAGCTTGGTGTCGTGGTGCATGCCTGTGGTTCCCCTCGTTACTCAAGAGGCTGAGGAGGGAGGAACACCTGAGCCCAGGAGGTCAGCGCTGCAGTAGCAGTGTCTGCACCCTACACTTCAGCCTGGACAACAGAGCAAGGCCTTGTGTCTCAAAAAAAATAAAATTAAATAAAAAAGAAATAAGGATATCTTAAAATAGCTGCATGAACAAACCCATGTCAAATGATTCTATTCCCCCATCGATGTCCCCTGGACTGCTGGCTTCTGGGAGAAGGCATCCTCTGGCACCCACCAAGCTGGTCACGAGCACAGCCTCCAGCCTTACCCCAGTCACTCCAAGGCCTCAGCATGCTGGCCCTGGCTTCTGGGTGCCCTTCCAGCTCAGAGTATGACAGGGTGGAGCTAAATGGGGGATTCAGCTCCAATTTTGAGTGTTAAAGGAGGGGACGGGAGAATCAGGAAGAGCAGGATTTGCCACAGGGAGGGTTTCAGGAAACCGGAGACACGAACTTCTCTCTCTGTGACTTTAAAGTAGTAGAATGAGGAATGAAGTCTTGAAAATCAATCAGGGAACTCCAAGAGAGATTAGTACTGGATCCACTGACAGGCCTCTACTCCAGCGCTCTACACGCCTTGTCCATCATTGGCCAGGCCTGATTTGGTCCAACAATTCCGCCTCAGGTCTCAAATGCCTGGTTTTCTGGAGAGGCTCGAAGGTGCCCCCCAGCTGGCTGCTGAAGGCTCTGTAAGCTCCAGCAGAACAAGGACTTTGTATTGTCTGTTCTGTTTACCGCAGTGCATATAGTAAGTAGGTCTCCATAAATATTTTTGTTGGAAAAAAAAAAAAAACAAAAAAACGAGTTAGTGCCTGAACCAGGAACCATTCAAATCAACCACGACCTCAGCATCCAGGAGGCCATGTCATAAGCTGAGAATTAGGTACAGAAGATGGGTACGCTTCCGTAGTCCAAAAGCTATCTCTTGTTCTGTCTCCTACCGGCCAAGGCTTATCTAAAAGGCCATATTCTACTTCTTGCATACAAATAAGATGGGGGTTCCCACTGCTAGCTGATTTCCTAAAGCCCCGCACCTGCCAGTGTTGATGTGGAAAGATGCACGCAGACTGGGGCAGGACAACAACTGTACCGTGGAGCTCATGACAGGGACACAGGAAGGAACAAGCAGCTTCTCAATTCTCTCGTCTGAGGATACAGTCCATGGCCACTTTCTTTAGAACTGCTGGTGCAGCGAGAGTTGCTAGAATAAAGTTCCAAAGAGGGTTTTGGCAATGCCACCCAGAGTGAAACACAAGATGGGATCATCTGAAACATGGGTGAGTAGTGGCCCTCTAGTAGCCAGGAGTGACAAACGCTATAAAGATGTATGGCCAGGAGATGACAGAAAGCAAAGGCTTTAGGCATGTTCTGCCATGCACAGCATGTTGGAAGCGTGCATGGGTCACCTCCCCTTCCCCAGTAAGGGCTACACATACATCGGCAGCTCCCAATAATTCTGTTTCATCCTTAAGACAGACGGGAAACAGGCAAGTTAGACCAAGGCATGGCCTGAGAAGCTGCCAGGTCACCTAAGCCTGTTTGCTGTCTGTCAGAAAGTGTAACACTTGTTCAAATGCCTGAGGTAACAGCAATAGTCAGAAGAGCTGCTATATTCAGGAGAATGAGTACACCAAGGCATCCTGCCTCCTCTTTTTCAGAGGGGTTGAAGGGCCAGAGCTTATGCCAGTTCCATGCACAGAATGTCCTAGGTTTTTCTTCCAGAAGTAAGACCACAAGGCTGGGTCATTCTCACACAACCAGTAGGCTCAGGGCTGGAACCACTCCACAAAGCTGGGCAATAAATGTCTTACCCGAACATACAGGTGGCATCTCAGGCAAGGTATTAGGGCTAAAGGAGGTCAAAGTATTCTAGAGGAGCAGATGGCTGAAGCAGAGATGTTCTCATTTCTCTTGTTTCCCAAGAAAAGAAGAGCCAGAGAAATTGCTCATCATGCCCTCCATTATCTTCCTACCTAAAGCCTCCTATTAGCCCCGAGTTATCCATAAAAGCAGAACACAAGTAATCAGGCATAAGCTGAAGTGAGCGGCGTAATAAGTATCTATGCGACTGATCGCAGTCATTGGCGTATCTTTTTTCCTTCTCCTTCCTCTTCCCTCTTTCTCTATTCTTCCCTCCTTCTTTGTTCTATTATTTTATGTCTAGATTCTGAATTACCAAAGTCTTTCAGAATTAAATTAAAAGGGCTTATATTTAAAAGGTTTGAAAAAATGCTTGGAGGCGGGGCATGTCACTCACACCTGTAATCCTAGCACTTTGGGAGGCCACGATGGGTGAATTACCTGAGCTCAGGAGTTCGAGACCAGCCTGGGGAACACTGTGAAACCCCGTCTCTACTGAAAATATAAAAATTAGCCACTACAGTATGCCTGTAGTCCCAGCTACTTGGGAGGCTGAGGCAGGAGAATCGCTTGAACCTGGGAGGCAGAGGTTGCAGTGAGCCGAGAGTGCACCATAGCCCGAGCAACAGAGTAAGACTCCCCCAACCGGCCAAAAAAAAAAAAAAAAAAAAAACCCCCCCACCCAACAAAAAAAAAAAAAAAAAAAAAAACCCAACAGCAACAACAAAACGCTTGGTGGACCCTTTCCCCATCACTGTGCAGGTGGTCACTACCCCAGCGTCCTGATAAGAAATAAACCTTACAGAATTGACAGCAAACAGAAAGAGGCCCTGATTAGATATGGCAGGTAATTCAGTATTTCACACGTATTAACACACACACCCAGAGCTCAAAATCTTGTATAGAGGGTCTTCCACTAAAGAAACTTTACCTGAAAACTACAGCGTGGAAAACATGACTAAGTGGCTAAAGGATTACTGTTCACATTAATAAGCAGAGAAGAAAACATCTGCTCCCGTACTGGGTGAAATAATTCTATACATCTCATCAGAGACAATAGATGGCAAACAACATGTGTGAAAAGAACATTGGATGAAGTTCAGATACTCATTTCCCCTTCTGGAGAGAGAACTGGCTCTGATGTGTGCTCTAGTTCCCACTCCATGAGCATGCTTTAGGAAAGGTCTAAACCAGATGCCACAGCCAAGGACCTGGCCTGCCGTCTAGGAATGAGCTTCACGGACAGAGACAATGACACAGCATCCTCAGAGAGCAAGCTGACAGCATCTGAGCAACACGCGGGGCTGCAGGATGGGGAAGGCCAGGCCCGGGCAGGGCTGGGTGCGCCAAACGCTCACTCAGGCCCTCCCACTGCAGCAGGCACCCGGCAAGCTCTGCAGGCTCCTGTACCAGAACGTCACATTGACAAAAACCCGTGAGAGGACAACTGTACTTCTTCAGAAAAGCCTGTTTGAAAAGAGTGGTAGAAGGCACTGTTGTGAGGAAACCTTACAGTTTATCAACCTATCTTCCAAAGCTTCTCAAAAACAATCCCCTGGTAAAACTAAAAACCAATGGGGCTGCTATGCAATTCACTGGCCATCTCTCTGTTACAAACAGCTGACTTGTAGCCATGGCATGTACACAAACTACTGGCTGTGTTATACTTCCACTCTTTCCACCTACCCCCATTCCTTTCTGACAACAAAGCAGAAAACTATCTGAGCTGAAATCTCACTCTGATCAGCTTTCTTCTTGACAGAGATTTGACTCCCCCGTCCTATGCCTCCTTCTCTGATCACAGCTGAAGTCTCTTCATCATTTCTGTTCTTCTACCTTTTCCCCAGGTATCTCACAAAAATGTCATTCCCACTAGCACAAAAATACCATTTATGGACAACAAAATTAATATTGACAATCTTACCCTATAATGTGGGCTGTAATGAAGGAATAGATGAAGGCCCTTATATGTTTTGAAATGGCTTCAGACCAGATACAACAGAAATCAACCTCATCCCTTCTCATATTTTCTTGAGGAAAGAGTGACATTTGTGTGTGTGTGTGTGTGTGTGTGTGTGTGTGTTGGGGGGTGGGAGGTACAATTTGGAGATAATTATCCAAATTTAAAATAAATATAACTTTTTAAAAACTTCAGTTCAGGGGATGTAACTTTTGATGTAGCCAGTTACCATTTAGGAATTTATCATATGGATTTACCCTATGAATTCAGTCATATCAATACACTCAGATATAAGTACACGGATGTTATTCATGGCACTGTTTGACATAGTACACATAAATGGAAATGATAGAGGCTGATCTAAAAATTATGGCATATCGGTGAGATGAAATACTTTGTATCTGTTAAAAAGAATAAGCTAGCTAATCTGGAGCTAGACAGATGTCTACACTCTTGTAAAGGGGAAAACGTTACAGAACCTGGGCTAGTGAATTATAGTTTTTCCCCCCTTCTTTTTCCCCCATATTGATCTAAAAATTACGGTATATCTATGAAATGACATACTATGTATCTGTTAAAAAGAATAAGGTAGCTAATCTGGAGCTTATCTAGACAGATGTCTATGCTCGTGTAAAGTGGAAAAAGTTAAAGAACATGGGCTAGGGAGTTTTTCTTCCCCCCCCCCTTCACTTCCCCCCATACTAAGGAGGACCTTTATCTTGGCTTCCCTTCCCTTTTCTCTAATTCCCACTCTTCCATACACCACCTTAGCAGGCATATTTTAAAAGACCTATTAGGAACAAGTCCTTCCCCAAGCAAGACAAGCAGAAAAAAGGCAGAAGAAGTGCAGGAGGAAGAAGTGAAGAGCCCATGTGAACAGTCATGAAGGGAAAAAGAGTTGAGAATAGCTGGGAAAAGAATGTAAAGAATGCAGGGAGCAGGGCCTCGAAGAAAACACTGTGTGTATCACGATGAATCCGTTGTTCATGTTTTCTATGAGACCCTGGCAAATGCTGGGATTACTGATTGACTTTCAATTCTCTGACAGCATGCCAAGACTGAGGGATACGGGGCTCTGGGATATATTCAGACAGGCTGCTCTCACACAGGACATTTCAGCAAAGAAACTTTTCGCCAAGCTTATCTTTAAGGAGTAGGACAACAGTTTGAAGATGATGCTAATTTGTACCTTTCTGTCCTCTTAAACTGTCCTTCCCTGTAAGCATATGCTAATCTCGAAGCAGCAATGAACAGAACGCGTGTGAATATACTGAAAATCTTCTTCAAAACCCACTGTATCTCCTTATTATTCTCCAGTTCCTAAAGTCTAATTTAATTAGTAATCAACATACAAAACTTTTAAAACAATGTGTTCAATTTTGCATTTTTCTCTCCTTTTTTTTAGGGGGTGGGGAGAAATTCATAGTCCATATGCTGGTACTAAAGACCGAGCAGCCTTTCACGGGTTACTCTGGGGACCTCACCATCATCTGTAACCATCTTTAATAGGAAAATGCATCCCAAGTTTGGAACTACTAACTGGCTAATTTGCATTAGGCTAAATTAAACTTTTAAATAAAATTTATGAAGTATTTTAAAATTTTCGTTCTGCTTAATGTTTATAATGCTAAGGGACAGATGAGTTTGCATATATAGTCACATATATATGCCAATACTATCAGAAGACATATTATGAGCTAATACTAAAGATAGTACATTTTGTTGTATGTCACCTAATTCTAACTTGCTTTATGAATCATGAAGAATCTAATATTGAGTTGCATCATAAAAACTGAGTAAAATCTATTGAGTAAAAATAAATGACAGAGGAGCAGGAAGGGAGCCGAAGACAGTAACTTGGATAAAAATGGAATAGGGGCACTTTCTCCTCCAAGGTCAGCAATTAAAATTTAGCCAAGGTCAGGAATGACAAAGTCATCGAGAGAGACTTGACCTCCATCTAGTTGTTGCAAACAATATATTAACATTGTAAAACTGTTACAGCAGATGGCAATCAAATCATCCCTTGGTAACTCATGCCTCGCTAACTGTTCATGTCCTTGGCTAAAGGTGAGCACAAAGCCCACCTCCAACATCTGCACGGAGCCCACACGGGGGCTGAGAGCACACAGCGGGAATTCCCTCACGCATGTGAGAGGTGAGAACCACTGCCAACTTCTCTATTTCTGCCTTTGTTCTAAAATTGCTAACGGGCTTGCAGGGTTCCAGACCTGTTCGCATATATTCCTTATTTTACCTCTGCCTGAGCTAAAGGGGAAAAAGGCAAAGTATGACAATATCTACCCTGCTCATTTCTCTTAACTTTGTTGGTTCTGGATTATTTTTTTTTCCCATTTATTTATTTTATTGCATTCTAGGTTTTGGGGTACATGGTTTCTGGATTATTTATAGCCTTTTTCTCAACCACAGCTTTGAAAGCAAAGGATTCATATCTCACTCATGTGAAGTGGATCAATGCAGTCTGGATTTCTGAAATACAGACCACCAAAAAGCAACTCCTTAACACACTCCAGGGAAAAGAGACCAAGGGAGGCTTGGAAATTTGTCACCCAGTGTAAGAAAGAGTACACATCTACAGAGAGATTGTGACCTGCCAAGCACCATGTAAATATAACCAAACGTTTTCCAAACATAATGGACTGTATTCTGGTGGAGGACTTGCCTCACTTACAACAAAGGTCTCTTTGTTTAACTCTCAAGTCAGTCAAACTGCCAGTTACTTAAGGGGTAAGTTAGTGCTCAGAGAAGCCCCGGTAGGTATGGGGAAGAGAAGATTGCAAAATATGTGCAGAACAGACACCTCTGAAAGTGTGTGGTCTTCTTTACGGATGTGGTGGACCAATTTAAAGTTTCTGTGCTTAAGAGTGGCCTGAGCAGGGCAGCCTGGTGTCAAAAGGAAAGCGAGGCTAAGGCAGGAAGAGCCAGCGGCTGCTGATGGGGCTGCAGGAAGAGGGGACTTTCCAGTCTGCGTCTCCTGCACGGAGTCTGTCTGCTCACCCAGCAGTCTGTCCTGTGGCCTCCTCGGAGCAAGCCCTGGAGTTCGGCGAAGTAACACCACCCACCCGACCTGCCTCTTGTTGCAACACTAAGGCTCAGAGATGAAGCCTTATCTCTTTGAATGCGATTCATATTTTCTGAGAACCCACAAGATTCATCACACTGAACAGGATTTCACCGCTCATGGGAAAGTCTACAGTCTCAGCCCTCAAGGCAATCCCTGATAAATTTGATTAAAGCTGACTCAGAGTCTGGATTCCACAGGCAGTAGAAGAAACCATGTATAGACGTCCTGAAAACATGCTCAGGGTCACGCTGGAGCCACTGGCTGGCCAGGGACCTCTACCATCCACCTGGCTGGTACAGCCTTTGCCGTCTTCGGGCTCCTCATGAACTGCACCAAGCTCCTGGCTCACACCTGGCTTCCTGACCAAGTGCCTCACTTCTGGCTTCCTAGACCATGGGCTCGCTTTTGTTCTTATGTCGCCCCTGGTAACTTCCTCTCCCTGCTGTCTCACGTACAGCCACTCCCTGCCGTCTCACATACAGCCACTCCCTGCCTGCTGTCCTATGTTGTCCTGCCAGACCATCGGTCTTGTCCTGGATTCTCTCTGCTTAGCCCCTTTGGGCTGATATGGTATTTACACCATCTGCAAAGTTGGGAAATTAAATGTTTGCTCAGAATGCAGTCCCTGTTCTCAGGGACCTCCTCCCTCTGCCATCTCTCCTGGTCACAGGTGCTTTCAAGGTGTCTTGCCATGAGCAGCCTTGTTCTGTGCTAGAGACAGCGATTCCAACCTCAGATTATGGCTCGCATGTCTCTGTCCCTTTCCCTTGACTGCTCTCAGTCTCAACTTCTAGAATTATGCTCTCAGCCCACTGCAAATCAGGGCGCAACATCCAGCAGCGCCTAGCCCTCACCACTCCAACACGACCCTCCCTCTCAAAGCTTCTCCGAGTTATAAAAACATCTCAGGGCAAAACACCTTCTGGTGTAGAAGAGCTGAGATCAGTCAAAAAGCAATCACCAATAGTTCCTTCACCTGACTCAATAAGCTGAGGCAAGGCGGTCTGCCTGCTGTCCTCCCTAGCTCACAAGGTGATTACGAAGACAAATGATTCAAGTGAAAGCATAAAGCCCAAGAAAGAGAAGGGACTATTCTTACTGTCAGCCAGACCAAAGGCCCCATATGGCCATCCTAACCTGGACCAGCAGAGGCCAACGACACCGCCTCTTGAGCTAGGTCTGAGCCCCACGTTCCTCTCCAGCTCCCCCAGCACCCTGAGCCTGCCTTTGTCACTGCAAGCGCCTGTTCGTATTGCAATCATCGGCTTCAGATCGAGACAGCATCTAATTAGTTTCTGTACACCCACGGCGCCTGACACACGGAGAGAACTTTGCAGATGATGAATGAATGCATAAATGAATGAACAAAAGGAATGGATAAAATAAGGCTTGGTTTTACACGATGGCTGAGAAGCAGATGGGAATGCCCCACGCAAAGTAGTCATCAGAATGACTTCACAGCATCGATCCTTTGCCCAGCGAAAAGATGGCCAGGCCTTTACGTGAGCCCTCTCCCCAGGACTTGCCTGTACGGCTCCATGGTCCGAGTACCGTAGAACAAGGCTTCCTCCAACAGGCCGAGGTTGATGCAGGCATCCATGGCGCAGTCGAGCACCTTCAGCTGGTAGATGTTGATATCGGGAAGCCGTTCAGAATTGCTGCTTATGACCGCCTGGCACATGGCCAGAACCTGCTCCCACTCTGTTATTAACCTTAGTTAAGGATTCATTGTCTTCACCAAGAAAAAACAAAAGTAAAATTAGATCCTCTAAAAGGCTGAAGAACTCCCAGGCACAGGAGGGAAGGAAGAGCCCGTTATTTTCGCAGATGAGCTGCCTGAAAACGCACTTGAGAAACAAAACACCCAAGTGGCATCTCAGTGAAGGAAATTCTGTTGACATCAACAAACCGAATCGCAGCCAAGCCTGTGCTTCAGAGTTTTACAACTTCCAGACAACTGTCCTTCCTTCACATTCCTAGATGCAGTCTTTCAATCTAGTCATAAAAAATGCGGTCCGTTGTTAAATTGGACTAAAGATTAAGTTAATTTGCTTTTAAATTATTTAGTGTTAGCTTCTGTTTAAAAACCGATTTGAAATTAAAGAAGCTTTAGAAAGATTCCTTTTTGAAAAGGAAGAGCTCATGTTTGCTTCTGTGTTATCTGAGTTTGGGGCATACATGAAACAAAATACACAACTCACAGACACACACTAGGTGGAGCAATTTGAAGAAATCCATTTCCACTGGATCTCATTTTTTTTTATTAGAAAGCCAAAGTGACCCAAGCCAAGTACATTAAAATGGCTTATTTTGAACCCCCAAAATAAGAGACAATATTAGGAACAGGGCTTCTGCACGTAAATTGCTAGCAAGAGGAAAAGATACTTTAAAAAGGATGGAAGAAGACTCAATATCCACTCCTCAGTAACACTGACTTTCTGATTAACCATGAGTCAATAACTTAATCTCATGCAGCCTTGGTGTGACTTCACTGTTGAAAACCGATATTCCCTGTCTTCCAGAGGCAGTCAAAGGACTGAGGACATGGTTTATGGAGCGTGCTTTGAATCCCTCCCAGGGGAACTACGTGGGAAACAAGGCAAAGGCTGGAGAGCAGGACCCCGGGACCACAGTTTCTTTGCTGTGCACTGTGCTAGGCAAGGTAGAGACCAAGGAGGGTGCTGGGCTGGGACAGACCCTTCTCTCACTCCTGTCCCACTTTCAACCAGTGGAGCTCCACATTTATCTGCTTCACATGCTGTCATTACAGCAGGGGGAAAAGGCTTCAAGATCAAAAGCGGCAGCCTAGCCTTTGACTGCAGCAAAGCTAGATTCACATCTAAGCTAGTCCTGTCATCTGTCAGATTTGAGGTTCTGAGGAAGTCAGTGCTTTATGACAGGCCAGAAATAAAAATGACTCACATCAACGTAAAATTAGTAATATACTGTATATAAAATGACTCGATTCGTTGTGTGTCCCATCATGAGCCAGGGAGAGTTCTGGGTGTCAGAGGCACAGCGGGAAAACATTTCGTGGCATGTGTAAAGGATATTCTTCGTAAGTGTCATGACCTCTGAGCCTGACTGGGCGTAAAGGAAACGTCTCAGTGGACTGAGTCTGACTGAACTTCGCTTCACACCCCCAGACCCCTCCCCCCGCCACCTGACCGAGTCTCCATGCTCTCTGAACCATCCCCTGCCCCCAATTCCAAACCTTCTTCATTGATGTCCTAACAGAGCATGCCCAGCCCTGATCAGGAGCCCACTGTAGGTGCCCCCTTCTCCCTCTCTGGCCAGCAAAACCTGCCTCTTCGAGTGTCCATACCCTCCCTCAGGACAGGGCTTTCCAAAACATTAACAAATACTTCTAATAAACCAGTCAAGCCACTCCTGAGAGTGGAGACTAATACCTTTATGAGCTTTCACAGGAAATGTATTTTCTTTCCGGCAAAGGCCTCCGGGAGGCACAGTATCCTACTCCAAAAGATGAGTTCCTTGATGAGAATTTAAAGCACCAGAGTGCACAGCTGAGAGCCTTTTATATCACACCCCTACAATTTGAGGATGAATCCTGTTTTGGAGGAATTGACCCTGATCCCAAAAAAGGTATATTTCCTGAAGAAAAGTGAGTCCATGATTTTCTCTCATATTCATCTGACATAAATGTTTAAAGTTTGCTGAATGTATTCCCTAGAGGTTGGGGAAGCAGCATCTTAGGCAAGGCACTGATTTTGTAACAGATTGCTGGGCTAACCTCTGTGGCTTTTCATTCCAGGATTAGTTATTTGATGAACTGTCAGGAGGAATGATTGTCTCTTACACAATGCTAGACATTTCTGTGGCAAGACTTGGACCTTATTTTAACACTGTGCTCTTTGACCTCTACTCTTATTTGCCTGTTCATTTACATATGTTCCAACTTATTCTAAAGAGGTTTGAGGTGACAAGCCTTAGAAGTAAAAGCCAGATGTGACATTCTGCAGCTACTCACAGGAATACATCTATTTTATCCCCCAGCAAGCTGGAAGGGACTATGTGCCAATTTCCCTTCACAACACTGGCAACTGTCGCTTGGCAAACAAGGCAAAACCTTTCCTGCAAAACACCCCAGTGAGCAAAAAAATGGAATAATTTTAACTAAGAGGCTTTCCCCCCAAGCTGATAGTGACATGTATTTGATCAAAGATTTAGTCCCTGGCACCTGTGTGGTGTTTACTGCAAGTCACTCTGTTCCAGTAAGGAGCTGAGCTCTAGACCGAAGCAGGGCTGAAGAGCCCTCCCAAAGAGAGGAGATTGCTAATGGACAGAACAGATACACTTTTTCTCCTGAATACTTTTAAGTGACCATAAGAGGGTCAGGGGAAAAAAGAAAGGGAAGCAAAGCAAATTCACTGGAGAATTAATCAACTTACTGAGACTCAAAGACTGTCAGACCACAGAGCTTTTATTCACTGAATCATATTACTCTGCTGCTTAAAAAATCACCCCCGGCCCCTCTCACCTAAAGCCTTGTTTGGGCAGTTACAGCCGTACTGCCTCCCTCCGCTCATGTTGTGAAATGGCCGCAACTTCTCAGCAGCATGGCTGTCCACGTTCCACACACGCCATTCCTCATACTGGGCTCCTCTCCTCTTGGCTGGCCTGGTGAGCTTCTGCTGATCCTCCCAGACCCAGCTCAGTGGTCACCTCCTCTGTGAAAGCTTTTAACCTCCCCAAGTTGACTATTGCGTCTCTGATGCCCCTGTAAGTCTGTATCTTTACCAAAACATGTATGAATCAACATTTTACCACCCCACTCTGTAGGAGGGTAGTGAGTGCAGGGCTGTGTTTTCCAACTTCTGTCTGAACCATCATGTGAATTATGACCAGCAAGGTACCCAGCTTACGGTCAGTTTTCAGTAAAACCCTGTCCAGTTGAAACTGAACTCCGGCTAGGTTGTTCATGGGCCCAAGGCCGTTGCAAGGGACCACACAGAAAAGTCCACACCTCTGTGCACAAAGGCTCTTCAGCGCACGGGACCACACAGAAAAGCCCATACCTCTGTGCACAAAGGCTCTTCAGCCCAAGGGACCACACAGAAAAGTCCACTTCTCTGCGCACAAAGGCTCTTCAGCGCACAGGACCACACAGAAAAGTCCACTCCTCTGCGCACAAAGGCTCTTCAGCCCAAGGGACCACACAGAAAAGTCCACTCCTCTGCACACAAAGGCTCTTCAGCGCACGGGACCACACAGAAAAGTCCACTCCTCTGTGCACAAAGGCTCTTCAGCCCAAGGGACCACACAGAAAAGTCCACTCCTCTGCGCACAAAGGCTCTTCAACCCAAGGGACCACACAGAAAAGTCCACTCCTCTGCGCACAAAGGCTCTTCAGCCCAAGGGACCACACAGAAAAGTCCACTCCTCTGCGCACAAAGGCTCTTCAGCCCAAGGGACCACACAGAAAAGTCCACTCCTCTGTACACAAAGGCTCTTCAGACCATGTCCAGGGACCTGCTGCTTCCAAAGCTGACTGTTTTCCCAGTGTCTTCCATCTCATCATAGACAGGGTTTCAAATCTCTCTTTAATTTCAGTTCCACCCCTGAAAACAATTTTTCTAGATCCCTATTAATACTTCTCACCTCAAACTGAATGGAAATTTTTAGAAATAATTGGACTGATACTATCATCTTTATAATTTAATAATCTATACTAATGTAACCGAAGAGCATAGTAGTCTTTAAGGAGATCATATTATACTCTTAAATGTTGTTAAATTTTGCTATTTACTGAAGCCCTAAACTTTTTTCACATGTTCTTAAGCATATTTATATACTTGAACTTTTTGATCCAAATACAAAGTTTATATATGCTCGTTAAATTTCACCTCTTTAAACCTTGACCATTTAAACCTTTAGGGATCTTTTGAAGTCTTTTCTTTAGAGATATCGATTCTAGCATCTCCCTCTATTATCCTCCCCATCAATGTCACTTTGGAGATTTGATAAACCTGCCCTATCTTCATTCAAGGTATGGAATGATGAATAATAGAGGACCAAGAAGGAAAGAGGGCACTCCAGAATGACACTGAATCATTCAGCATCGTTTTTGCATGTAGCTATTCCGTTAGCTTTGCTAACATCTAACATAAACTTCTTGATTACTTTTCATCAAATCCCTTCCTAAAATCCTGATACAAACTTTACCAAAGTGAGCCATGACTCTGTGGATTCACTTGCTCTTGGAAAAGCCACACAGCATCATGAGGATCACAGCTTTCCTCTCCATTCCTTAGTAACCAATCCTAGATTCATTACTAAGACTGCTAATAAATCCAGTGGGCTATCGATTCAGAAATCATGTCCTTCACCTTTAAAAATGGAAACGTCCCTCTAAGTACCTCTCTGCTTCTTTACAACTCTTTAAATAGCATCATCAGAAAACTGCAAACCTCCCTGTGCCTGGGATATCATTTACCCCAAAGCATCTGAAAGCCCTTTTGCAATCTTTTCATGTACTTTGATCTCTTCCTTCTTGCCTGTGGTCTTCTTCAGCAGCTTTGCTCAGGAGGCCTCCTCTCAGCCTCTATTCGAACCCTGCCCCTGCCTCAGGCTATCTTTTGCACAGTAAAACGTCAGTGGAGCCTTCCCAGATGACCTTCCTCCTAAGTGACTCTCGTTACTCTGAATTCTGGCTCCCTGTGGTCATGACTATTCATGCCGAGAAAATTTGTGCAGCAATCCCCATTGCCACTGTAGTTGTGGCTGGTTTAATATGAAGCTTCTAGGTCTGACAGTCAATGACACTGAATTATAAGGATTTTAGGCTATTCTTTCCTAGAGATGTAGGTGGTTATGGGAGGAAAGAACTGAGGAATTTGTTACCTTTTACAGATAAAGGGGCTACTACTTACTTTCCTACTACCATTGGGCCACACATTTTGATTGTTACCTAATGGTAGTGAGTTACTATTCGTGCTGATCTTGCCACAGTCTTCTTTATCATTACTCAAACTGCTGGCCGGGGTCAGGGATGCGGCCTGTGACCATGCATCAGAATGGAAACCACTGACTCATGCAGCGGTCAAACCTGGCCTTTGGCCTGATTGCCACAGGGCTTGAAGACAGAGAGCAAACAGTCTCAACAGCGCAACTCAGTCCACAGGTCAAAGGATACTCCAATGTGCCTTCAGTTCTTCAATTTTTTTCAGGGATTCTTGAACTTCCCTCCATACTTGCTCATCACCAGTTAGCATATCGGCATCCTGTTTGGGACAGGAAAGGAAGACAAATAACTCAATTAGTAATAGGCAAAGGACCCGAATAGAACTTTCTCCAAGACAGACAAATGGCCTGCAAGCCCATAAAAAGATGCTTGACATCATTTATCACCAGGGAAATATAAAGCAAAACCACAGTGAGATATTACTTGATACCCACTGTGACGGCTATAATAAAACAGGATAACAGCAAACGTGAAGGCGTGGACAAACTGAAACCCTCACACACTGCTCATGAGAATGCAATGGTGTAGCTTTGGAAAACACTCTGGAAGTTCCCCAAATGGTTGAACATTGAGTTTCCATATTACCAATTAGAGTTACCACATAAACAACCCTAGGCGTAGGCATCTACCCAAGAGAAATGAAAACATATGTTCAACAAAATCTCGTTCACAAATACTCATGGTGCATTGTTTGTAGCCAAAAATGGAAACAACTCACGTGTCTATCAACTGATAAATAAAATATGGTATTTCCATACAACAGATTATTCTATAATGAAGTACTGAAACATGCTACAGCATGGATGAACCTTGAAAACATTATGCTAAATGAGAAGCCAATCACAAAAGACCACGTGTATGATTCCACGGATATGACCTTCTGCTCTTCTAGCCACTGGGGCTCTTTGTGATAGGCCCTCTCTGTACCTGAAATTAATTAGTTAGATCACTCATTTATTCCATTAACACTTGCTGAGTACCTAAGCCAGCACTGTTCTAGGCAGTAGGAATAGAGCAGTAAATAAATCAGATAATCGTGGTGTTCATACTGAAAAGACAGGTGGAACACATAGCAAGAGAAAATACACATGTGCACACACATGCACACACACATTTTGTTGGGGGAAAAGCAAGCAGGGAAGAGGGACAGGGATACTGGCAGCAGGGAGTTCATTTTAAACAGGATGATCCTGAGTAAAGATCTAAAGGAGGTAAAGGAGACAGGCGTCCCAGGGAGAGGGGAGGGAGGGCACGTGCTGAGGCGGAAGCATGCCTGAATGTTCCAGGAACAGCAGAGGCCAGCGTGGCCAGAGCTTGTGGACTGCAGTTTCTGTGCACGTCATATTTTCCCCACTTAACTGTAAGCTCTTTAGAGTGGAATATAGGTCTCATTCTTCTCTGATCCAGCCTCTCCCAAATATCTAGCCCAGAGTCTTGTATGTAACAGACTCTCTGCTTAATGCCTCTAGTATGGATCTAGAAGAAGTGAACTAACTTGGTAATGATTTGATGTCTCTTGTATTTATTTCAGTTATTCCTCACAACACCTTTGGAAGGCATCAATCCCTGTAATTTACAAATGAGATGCATGATCGTCACAAAACTTACATAATTGGTCCAAGTGTCCTTGTACCCCTAATTGCCAAAGGTAGGATTCAAACCCAGGTCTGTCTGGCTCCAGAGCCCATGCTGTTTCCACTATCTTCCTGCTTAAATTTGATTTCTCTCCTGGACTTGCTTAAAAGGTGAAACTCATGTCTGTGAATTAGTAAATGCAAAATATCCTCAACCCATGTTTCCTAAGATCTTCCTCGCACTAGCACTTGAAAGAGGAGAGTAAAATTCTCCAACATGGAACCCACAGCAGATCTTGTATTCTATCAAGCAGGGTGAGACCACAGCCCAGGGCAAAAACAATTTCATATGAGAATTACAATCACAACGAAATTTGCCACCAGTGAACATAAGCTGACTAGCTGTTCTTTTAGGTTGACCCTAAGCCTTTATTTGCTTAACAGAAAAGCAAGCAAGCTTTGAAACTGCTCCTAAACATTTAGAAACAATACCTCTGAGAGCATTTTATATTGGAGCTAGATAAAGCTACACTCACTAACAGCCATCAACTCCCTGGAGAGTTCCACTACGGTAAGTGTCTCTCAGGTTCCCCACTTCCCCTAACCCTTCCCGTCCCGCTGAGGCTACTGCTCACAGCTATGTCTACACTGGCTCTACCTACCCTCCCCTCTCTCCACACCAAGCTGGAGGAAAACGTTCAGTTGCACAGGTATATAAATAGGACATGGGTACAGAAACAGAAAAACTACTTAGGGAAGCATAATTTAAATCTACTTTTTTAATTGGCAAATGGAAGAGTAAATTTCTGGTTTGTTTGTTTTTTTATAGTCCTTGAGGTATAAAATTAGTAAATTTATGTCCTTATTTCCATTATTTCATATCCAAACACAAAAACACTTGATAAAATTCAGGACAAGGTTATTTAGGAAAAAAATTTATCTTTGAATTTTACTTGTACTACGTAAAACGAGCTTGAATGGGTGAGTCCTGAAATTTGTTTTTAGGGGATAGAAACTTGCATTTTACATTCATTTAAACATCAAATACACTGTTGCTGAATTTTCTACAAATGCTAAAAGTAATTGAGCCTAGAAGCAAAAGGATTCCTAAAAAAGGTGACCTTCCTGGGAAATGACAGAACTACGAACCTGCTGGTTCCAGCACTGGCGGCATCGCTGCCCTGACGCTGCATGACCCTGGGCAAGCCTTCCCTTTCCTGGCCCTCAGCTTCCTCGCCTGCAAAAGGAGCGGCTGGTCTAGATGGCGGCTAACACTCTTTTCTATGAACGATTCTAGTGATTTCAATAGCTCAGAGCCAATTTAGCTCCACCACTGGTCACCGCTCTTTTGCACAGCCCAGAGAAGTCCTTCAAAAGCCTGTCTTTATTTTAAACAGTAAAATCAGGAGATAATTCATTAAAGGCATAACTGTGCTATTGTTCTCAGGCAAGAGTGAGTCTAATGTCTCCATTCTCTGACCACATGGCCCCTTTAACATCACCCTCCCAATTCATTCACCCCATTCTTTCCCCTCACAGCTCCACCCCCAAAATCCTACCCATGCCTGTCTCTCTTACTGCACTACAGCCTCTCTTCCAACTGAAATGTCCCTCCTATAGACCCTGCTGGGACTCGGAATGCATCTCCGCCTTCCTGTGGATCCTGCCGGCCCGAAATGCATTCCTGCTGTCTCCTCGGCTCGCCAGTGTATTTACATCTTCAGCTTTCTTCCCGTTGGTCCTTTCAGGACACAGCCCCTGATGACTCTATCAGGAAACCTCTGGTTCTGCCCTCTGGGTCAGTCTGGCCCTCCAGGCCACTCTGCACCACCCAGCCCTGAGCTGTCACTAATGATCTACAGGACTGCCTCGCAGGTAGCCGCAGAGTGCCCTGAGGGACCATAACCTCATCATATCTGTACTCCCAGTGCCAGCAACGTAAGCCACTCAGTACATATTTGGTGACAGACTGAATGAGTGAGAAGTGGTCTTCCACAACCCACGGGTAACAGTACTACAAGAATAAAATACCTTAACTCCACAACAACAGAGAGAATCCCAGCCAAGACAACAGGCTGTTCTTCCCACAGCACACCTTCTACCCTGGCTCTAGTACTGGCACGCTGAGATCACGGTGGAGAAAGACACGTTCCCACTGCAGCCGTGGGGATTTGTCAACTACTACAGCTGGCATTAGTCATAATTTAGAACCCAATTGTGACGCCCTCCCACAACGTAGGAAATCCCACACTGGCCCGGGACCCACGCTTTCTGACCACAGCATCAAGGATTATGCGGGGAGGGGGCTCGGTTAGCTCTCCCAGCTTCTACCTCAGACATCCTGAGTTTCTAGTGGCTCTCTTGGCCCAGGGTCCCTGGCTCCATCTATCCCTGGATGAATCAGTGAGGCCTCTACATTCCTTCAGACTTAGCTGCTGAATCAGTACCCCAGGATCATTTCCTTAACTGTAAAAATAGGTACCAGAAGATCTGAGATAATCTCACCACCACATAAAAGGGTCTCACTCAACACGACTACATTCAATTGGCCAAAAGCTTCCTTTAGGTTTCAGAGTAGGAAGTATACCTGCCAGATACCAGGAGTCACTGCGAATTACAAGGCTAACTTTCTTCCACAGGGCAAGTTTGGAATCCAGCAAGGTTAGCTGAGTATAAACTCGGGAAAGTGACCACTGGCTCTGTCAGATTAAACATCACATGCATCCGCCCAGACCCATCTTGCATCTGGAACACTTGAACAGATGTATTCACTTAGCTTGCAAGTGTTTGATGTTGAAACTTTTCTGCTGGGCTAATTTCAGATGGTTCTCATTAAAAAGCAGAGGAAAAGGAGAAAGGTAATCTGCTTTGCAGTACTTCCTGTTATCCGATACTCACGCAAGCTCTAATTAGGCTGGATTGAAGAGGCGGAGTACAGGATGAAAATAAAAGCAATGAACACAAACTTTTGCAGTAATTCAATAATTCACGTCTTGAAGAAAGGTTTTTGGTGTTTTTTTTTTTTTTTTAAAGTAGAATGAGGTTCAAATACAGTGTCTGCACACAGGAGAGAGATTACAAAGTCCTGAAATTCAAAATTACGAGGAACACAAAGTTTAATTTGCAGTGTCTCTGACTGAGGTACTCTGGTTCGGGCAATATACGGGGACTAGTAGATTAATATACAACACCACTCAAAACCTTTATGATTAACAGGAAACATCTCTGCTGGAATCAGTTTCCACCTCCTTGGCAAAAATAACTGAAAGCAGTTCAAATGTAACTTGAGGGGAAAATAGTGGCTAAAAATAAAGCATTGGCTATTATATCAACCACAGCCAGTCAAGGGGCACTATGGGCTGGGGAATAAGGAAAAGGAAGAAATGTTCTCAAGCTGAAGCATGATCAAATTGTAGTATGTTCTAATTAGCAATTCATCAGCAAATGCATACAATGATTCAGAGAACTTAGTAAAAAAGAATGCTGGACTTGGGGCCATTAGATGGAGAACGGAATCGCTGCTACACTGCTGTGTGGCCTTGGCAAGTCCTTCGACCTTCCTGAGGTGGAATTTCTTCAGTGGCAACAATTCTCTAAGTAGATGCACCTTCTAATCCTTTCCTTTCTGCCCTCTAGAACTACCTATGTCCTGAATGCCACAGTGGCCCGAGTTTTCAATTCCCACCCTACAGGGCAGGAGGTCAACAGGAGGCTGACTAGCGTCACCTTTGTTTAGTGGAAAGGAAAAAAATAGTGGAGGAGGGAGTACATTACAGTGTAACCAAGGACAACTATGCTATGACCCACGCCTCCCACATCCCATTCCCTTCGTCTGGAAGGCTCTTCCTCAATGTAGTCATCCCCCACAAAGCAAACCAAACCGCCTCTGACATCCACGGCGCAAGCCCTTGTGCACTTCCCAGCGGGTTTCACGGCGCTTGCTCTCCTGTCTTGCAGCAGTGAGTGTGACTGTGGCGCAGATGAAAAGCATGTCCTCCAGATGGGTTATCTGCCCACAGATTAAGTACAATTGGCTTTAAAAGGTGATTTGTTCATCTATTTCATCCATTGTGAGTGAGATCTCAGTGCCTGTAACAGATGTCCACAAGCAGGATGTGGCAGGGCTCTGAATTCTGAGCCCAAGCAGCTACCTGCATCCTCGCAAGAGCCCAAAGTTCCCGCCTGCTCCTCCCTCCCCCGCCTCCCTGAGCTGGCTCACCCCAGGATGGATATCCTCTTCTGAGATGAGCCCTGTCCCGCCCTTGGATCCAACGGAGGAGCACTTGGGCAACTAGGGGCTGTGAGCCCAATCCAAACAAAAATGCTCCTGGTGAGGAGAAAACTCGGAACAACTGAAGGCACTGGCAGCTCGGTTCCATTTAACTTCACATTCCCACGGTCACTGTCACCACTCGCCGAAAGCCCACTTAGTTTTTATCTCAGGCAGAACCTTGGCTGTACTGCAGCTGCACATTTCCACAAAGCCATGCATCCAAACCAACTGCAGTTCCAAGGTTCAATCTCCAGCTACACAGAACTGCCAGAAGGAAGGCAATATTCCCTTCATGGCTTCTGAGACAGGGACCACAGCCTTGATGGTGTGAAGTCAGAACTTCTAGAACCACCAAAGGCCTATTCCAGTTACAGCCTCCACACCTCCCCTCCTTCTGTACGAGGTGTTTCCACCCCAGTGAATAAAACTGCTTCTCAGAGAAATAAGCTCGTTTGCTTATATAAAATCAAGTCAACCTGGAGTGAAGAAGAACCCATCTATACCTTCGGGGCAGTTTCAGAGCCTACCTGTGTCAGTGGTGCTTGCTAAAAACAAGCCTTTTGTAGAAAAGCATTTTGTAGAAAATTAGCAAGATGGGCTGATATACAAGGGCAGTTAAACATTCCATGAATACATTTAGGACAGAAACACTTGCCTGGCCCCTGCCCCCACACTGGAAAGATACGTTCCTAATACTGTATAGTAACATATATTGGGGATTATATGATGCAGAGGGCTATGAGACCCGCTTGCAAATGCACATTCAGGCAAATTCTTTTCCCATCTGTAGAGAGACTACCAAATGGATGGCTTAGATTGCTGTAAACCCATACTCACAACTCCTACCAAAGCCCTGCCAGGACTATTGTGCAAACATGACAAGGTGGGAGGTTTGAGACTCTGGGAAGGATGCAAAGGCTTTTCAGGAAATTTGTTCTCTTGACAATAGCCATTAAGATGAAGTACACCTCCAAATTTCAGGGTGAGTTTTGTTTTAATGAAGACCAAAGCCGCACCCCTCATCTCCTTTCATCTGCCACGTTTCCATCTTTTATATTTTCTTCTGTGGGAACAGATGCTCTCATTCTCCTCTGCAAACAGAGATAAAAATGCTTTAAACTGCAGCAGAGCAGATTCAAGTGAGGTTTAAGGGGCAATGTCCTGACAGCAAAGGTCAGGATAAGCTAGATGTGGTCACTCTAGAGACAAGTGAACATAGGATGGATGCTAGCATGACGTGGGTTCTGTGCTCCTGGCATGTAAGACTCTGTGGCAGGCAGCACGATGCAAGTGGAACTAGGTAGGCCGGACCCTGATCCCAGCTCTGCCACTGGCTGGCTGTGAGGCCCAGAGTCTAACAGTGCCTTCTGGCTCAGCTTGCCCTAAACTTCACTAGGGTTACCATCGAGATGGAAACTAATATTCTTCCACTCCATTAGTTGCCTATGTGTAAAATATATGTTGTCTCTGAAAAGAGGCCTGAAATTCTGATAGGAGAGTTTCTGAGGTTTGTGATTGTGCAATAAACTGTAAACCCCTTTGTTTTGAGTTCTACTGCCCTCATTCTATTTTAAGTTGAATTTTGTCATATGCAAATGACACCAGCCATAGCACAGAGAGTATACAGGACTGAAGACAAGACAACATTCCATACAGTATTACATTCTGCCAATCCACGAATTTGACAATGATAATTCACACATTCCCTTTAACATTTGTATGTATAATGATTTTAACAGGCAATATTCCCAACTTGGGTAAACATGGTATTTGCTTATCTGCTAAAGCAAGAACATCAGATTATTTAACCTTTGGTTCTGAATCAAAGGAATAGTTTAGTTGGGGTCCACAATGACAACTTCACATAACAGGTCCTGGGACACAACTTGACATACTTTTTTAGGAGGTTATCTTAGGCGTCATCTATAGAAATGATTTAATTTGACATTACAATGTATCTCTTAACATTAGTTAAGGGAGGGTTCAATAGCTTCCCCTAACTCCTCAGAGTTGGGCCGCAGAGATTCCCGTTTTACAAATACTTTGTAAGGCACTGCTAAAATCATCAGACCATGTGTCAAACAAGCCACAAGTTCAAAAGAAACATGTCACTGTTTGAGGCAAAGAATTACTTTAATATCTCAGCCTGTAAAAAAAATTTTTAGAACTGTATTTATTTTGTCTCTCAGTGGAAGAAAAGCCAGTATTCCTTCAATTAGTCTTAAAAAAAAAAAAAAAAATCTGCAGTCTATGAATTAATCCATGCAGGGATCTGTCCCTGGAAGCTGAAGGGTGGGTCACCCCAGAGGTCAGTCACTTGGACTAAAGGCCTGGTGAGCAGGACACTACTTTTTAAAGTTTGGGAGGTGGGAGGGGTGGCCAGATTCCCACCTCATATCCATGGGAGGTACTGCACAAAATCACCAGGACTCAGATGTTCTTCCAAGCAACTCTGCAGCCTGTGGAAGTCAAGTGCTGACTGACTGTACAGCGAGCCCCTTCCTGGCACGCCACCAATGGAAAGCACATGTCTGCATTTCAGATTCCAGTAAACTCCAGGCTGGCCCTCAGCCAAAGGACCTCTTTGTAATGTCAAAGATAAAAGTTCTGGCCATGTTTGGCACCCTGCCTCCACCTCCATTCTCTTGTAACCATCTCATAAACCAAGCACGCATTACTGTTAACAGTCTTGCAGACACAGGTCTGATGGAGCTTAATAAACATTACCAGATGATGATCAGAGAGGTCCCAACTTCACAGGAAGAAAAGGAGGTACAGGGAGGGCCAAGTGATTTCACCCAGGACATGCTGGAAATTACGGGGAGAACTGGAAATATATATTCAAACAGATATTCAGAATACTCCCATTACCAACGAACTGCTCACTGAGCCACCCAAGTCATGCACATCTTTTATCAGGACCTGGGATGTGGACAACATCAAATCTCAAATCTGTCCCAAACAGTACAGGTATAGACATAACCTTGGTATTGGTATCTCATGAAGCTCCTAAAATTTGAATGTTCAGAATGGCTTTTGGGTATACAAGATGATATAATTCTTCTCATATCCTTAATATTCTTTCTCTTGCCCAAAGGAATGCTATAATGTCAGTCACAGAAGAGGGAGTGATGATGGTGAAAGCCCATCAGTGGGAGTTAAGAGAAAACAAACAGGGTCATTAAGTGTGTAGATGACCCAAGGGGTTTCACAAATTAAAGAGGAAACAATGGTTAGAGGCAAAAGCCGAGCAGGGAAAAGAGTTTGTTCCTTCTAAGGAGAAAGTCTGGTCATGTTCATGCCACAGGGGAGTCAGTGGACAAGGAGAGGCAGACGACAACAGATGGGGGCAGTGAGGGGGTGGGGTCAAGAGCACAGGTGGTGGAAGTGGGTGGTGGGGACTTGGCTTTGGCAAGAGGGTCCCCATTTCCTCAGAGACAAAAGGAAGAAAGAATGGGTGCAGAAAGAGTTGCATCTGGAAGTCAGTAGGGTGGGAAGTTGAGATGGGCTTTATGCCTGCTGGACTTAATTTTCTCCCTATCTACTGAAATCAAGAGGCAGAGGCTGAGGAGGCTGAAGCAGCAGTAAGGGTCTGGGAGTGCTGTGGGTACAGGGACCAGTTGAGGACACATGGAACAATTTGGCAAGGAGGAAGCCCAGCCCAGGGAAGGCCGGGAATGGCCCCAGCACCAGTCTGCAGGATGCTGTGATTTTCACCAGCACCACTGCATTACAGGGGCCTGAATTGCAGGAACATACTGTTGATGTCATCAATGGCTAGAGAAGGTCAAGGCAGAGAAGGCAGGAAGGGGAAGTGGAGCTTGTTAGTGGAAACAGACATGAGTTCCACAGAGAAAGCAGGGAAGCTACGTATGCTAAGATTTCCAAAAGAGGAATGCCCCTTTTCTCCAACTACACTGCAGCTTGTGAAACCAACGTCTATTTGTTTGTTGTCTGGTCTCCAGTAAGAGCAGTGGAGGAAACCCAGATTTCTGTATCTAGGTTTCATGTTAACACATATGAGAACTGCTTGGCCATCTCCCCACTTCCATTTTTTTCATTATACTTTAAGTTCTGGGATAAATGTGCAGAACGTGCAGGATTGTTACATAGGTATACATGTGCCATGGTGGTTTGCTGCACCCATCAACCTGTCACCTGCATTAGATATTTCTCCTGAAGCTATCCCTCCCCTAATCCTCCACCCTCAACAGGCTCCGGTGTGTGATGTTCCAGGACAGTGAAAGGACTTTGTAAATATGGTCAAAGCTATTACTCCTCTCTGAAGAACTAAGAGAAAGGGAATGGCAGCAGAAGACCAGAGTGGTGACAAATGTGGTTTCAAGAAAATATTCACAAAGTAAAACTTTGCGTAATGGAAGTCTTCAAGCAGATAAGTCACTGTCTGTCTTTGACTAACGCTTATTGAGCATTTTAAAATGTGTGTACAGCAACACACCTCTGCTGTCTCTAGTCAATGTTCTTCTTGCTGCTGCAGCACCAAGAAAAATCCTGCCAATCTGAACTCATTTTCTTCGTAGAGATTATACAAGTATGTGCGGCAAATAATGTCTTCGTAAGATCCTGTGGGTAAGGAAACGATACCTGGTTAGGATGAGAAAGTGCATATAGGTTCCTGGCTGGCTGGCTGAAGGATTACCTGAGGTCAGCCTTGACTCACTCCTTGGTAGGAATCATCTTCCTGTTTTTTATAGATAGGGGTGAGTTTTCAGAGAGATGGCTAACTGCAGGCCAAATACCAACAACAGCACCTTTTACTGAGGATTTATTGTGCTAATTACTTTAAACACTTTACCTTATTTAATCATTTCAACAATGTATCAGGTAAAAACCAGTCCCTAATTTATAGAAGACAAGAGTGTAGCTGAGAAAGATAAGTTAACCTGCTCAAGTTCAAGTAGCTAGAAAGGGGAAGAGAAGGGCTTGAGCTCCCAGCTGTGTGAGGTAGAAACCTGCGTGCTCTCTGCTACACCACACTGCCTCAAATATCCAAGTACTTGAAGACTGATAGTGAGATAAGAAACCTATTTACTCTTTATTGCTCCACAGGGCAGAACTAAGACCCTGATGAAAATGAAAAGAGGCAGCTTTTGGCTCATGAGATTATCTAACTTTACCATCACAGTTGCCCAAGAGTGGAACACTCTGCTCAAAAAGAGTATGCTGAGATCTCCACTAAAGACGCTCACATGGCCTATGGATACCCACCTAGGAGAGACATCGTCAAGGAGATACTTGCCCTGGGTGGGTGGGGCCTATAAGGGCCTCCCAATCCTAGGCTTATGGGCTCCCACGAAACAACTCTCCTAAGTTTATTACTTATAAAAATCTACAGATCTCCAATAGCATAGTGGGGATAGTCATGCTTTTGACCAGTCTAGAAAACTCACGTATCTAAGTGTACCAGCAAACCAACACTGTTACTCAAGTATGGTTTCATAACCTCTGGGATGTGTGTGTTCTTGGAGGAGGAAAGAATACCAGGGGCATGCATTGCACGCAGAAAGCAATCTATCATGAAGACAACTGAAAATATTCATCCTGTCTTTCCAGTGGGGGTTTACATGTGAGTTTGTAAGTCTTGGTATGAGGAAGTAAGGTAGGTCATACTCAATATTAAAAACTATTGGAGGAAGAGAAGGCAAGAATATCCCCTCCTGATAGCCAACTGTTTAAACTACCAGGAAATTGTTTTATGAGTAAAAGTCATTATGAAGCATCAAGTAAAACAGAGTCTTGGCATGTCCCAGAGAGCTTAACTCAGTGCTACACAAGTAACAGTATTTATTGACATATTCACTCATGCAACACAAATTTATTAGGCACTGCATTGGGCACTGAGGAAAAAACACAGAACAAGATTGATATGGTCATTCTTCCTTTCCTCACAAGTGAGCAAATACACAGCAAATTAAAAAAGGTATGTCATGTTTGCTAGTGCAATAGTGGAAATAAAGACAAAGCGGAAAGTATCCGGGAGAGAGGCACCTGCTTGTCACAGGAGGGTCAAGGATCTCTCCCCCAGGCCGTAAGGTTGAAGCTGCGAGCCGAAGAATGATGATGAACCAGGCAAGCACAAAGCTACAGGAAGATGATTTTGGACAGAGGGAAGGCAAGTGCAAAGGCCCGAGGACAAGAAAGCACTCGGCATATTCTAGCCGTGAGCCTGAGCCAAGACTGGTAAGGTGAACAGGCCAGGCCACATAGGGGCCTGCCGGTCTTGTTAGGGAGGATGGATCTCCCCTCCAAGAAGGCAGAAAGTTGCCCAAGCACTACCTTCTGAAACATTCTCTGGCTTTGCAAGAAATCTAAGTTCCAAGGCAACAGTGTGGACACAGGCAGACAGCTTAGGGACACTCCTGCAGTAGTCAGACAAGAGCGAGTGGTGCCGAAGAAATGCTCACAGGATTATCCACGCTGCCGGAAGAGCAGAGAGGATACAAGTGACAAGTGACTGCTGTCAGTAATGAGGTCTTGACTTCATTCTGGCATGCTGCTTGGGAAACACCGGTTGGATTTATTAACCCAACTGTGGATTGCCCCAGACAATGGCTGCTAAGGCTTTTTCTTTAACAAAAATCTCCCATTTATCTTCTGCATTCTCAGCTCCCTAAGTCATCAAACCTTCATCTCATGTGAAGAGAGAGCCTATCTGTGGCCTGAATTACTAAAATAAACCAAAAATCAATTTATAATTTCAGGTAATAGTTCTAAACCTATTTCCAATCATGTCGGGGTGGGAGGTGCTGAGATGAAAAAGAGGACCAAATGTGAGAAGCCGGCAATGAAGACTCTCAGTCAACAGTTTAATGACTACTAACTAACTAAATAAATAAATGCGCTAGAGTACCCCTGGGTCCCAGTTCTTATTCAGCTATACATCTGTTCTGCAATAGAATGAGGGAGTTAATTACTTTTCTATGACATGTATGTGTTTTGTGAGACACCACATTGCACTAGTTAATAATGATCTACCTCCTGTTGACACAAAACGTTTAAATTAATAAAAAAAAATTGAAATGATACATCACATAGCAAAGCATACTTAACTGAAAGGCCTGATGGCAGAAGCAGTAATTTTCCTCAGAAGAAACTGAGATGAGCATGAAAAGCTCAATCAATAAAGAGACTTATATGGGCAGACTGTTTTCAAGAGCACATACTTTGTAGAAAGGATAGGCTGCGCTTTGCTAATAGCTAATATAGCAGCACTGTGATTGTTAGAGAAATTGAGACTGAGACCCAGTAACTGCCCATAATTGACATTATTAGTAATTTTCCATTTAGATCTGTCTGTTCAATCTTTAGAGTCAGAAAAGACAGATATGAAAAGAGTATAAACAATCCCTTGAAGCTCTAATAATACTAAAAAAATCCTTGTGCTCTTCACCGAGTGTACCTTTGGTAACTAGATACTAAACCAACAGCACTATGGAAACAGTTTATTTTTTCCAAACTATATAAGCAGTATTAGATTACCTTGGAAAAACTGAGATAGTAGTAAAGTGGGCTCCCAGCACAAAGACGGAAGACATACTCTAAATAAACCTGACAAGAAGGTTTTGTCCGAGTCTTGAAACCACCCAAAGAAAGCCTGAAACCCAAAACATCCTGTAATGATTTTGCTATTTTCCACTTATTTTAGGTTAAAAAACAAAAGTCTATCACTTACCTTGCATTTTTAAATTCGTTCTCACTTCTAATAGGAAAAAAAAACCCCAAAACATTGGGGATGGAGTCAAGAAGTTTATTTCCTGTATAATAATTTGATGCTTTTGGGGTGCCAACGCTGAAGGACCTGAAGGAACTATTGCTTCTTTCCGACCATTCAAGCCCCCTGTTCTTCACAGTTTAAAGCAGGCTTTATCCATGGAGGCCCACGGAAGATCATGAAACGTACATGGACCTGACACTAAGAATTTAGGCATAAATCTAACAAGATTCATCTTTTTCTAATTTCTCCCTATTTTTCGGCTTTTCAGGGAGCTTGAGATACTAGAGTCTTCTTCTAGGCTTTTGAGTACGTAGTAGATATTTAGTAAATGCTAGTTGATTGTCATGTGAATCAACAGGTAAAGGTGAAAATGGCCAAAACCCAGAGTGGGTGATTTAAAAATGAAAAAAATATCCAATTTTATAGGGTAAAGTTTTGTGGGTTTTCTTCCCTTTAGTGGTAGGATGTCTAATATTCCCATGTGATCTCAAACATTTTATTTATACAGGGATATCCAAGTCAGAGGATTCCAGAACTTGAGGGCTAGGAAGCTTTTTAGGAATGCAGAGATCAGAAAGATGAAAAAGACTGTTCTTAGAAGACTGTACAAAAGAAATGCCACCATATGTTTAAAAAAATAAAAGCCCAGAAGGTCAGCACCTCTAATCCAAATACCTACGGTTTAGTCTTTCTCCCAGTCTTGGCGAAGCCCGAAAACTGCAGGTCTCCCTGTGATGCAGCATGGGTGTCTGCGGTAAATACCTGAGGTTCATTGTTTCATGCCAGGGAAATAGAGGACGCAGACATACAAAGCGATTTTTAGAATGGAGGTTTAATAGGCCAAAGAAATAAAACAGAACAGCTCTCTTTTCTGCGGGAGACAGGGGCACCCAAGTGGGTCTTCTGGTTTTGTGGTGAAATGCACCGGGTTTTTACAGATGAGCTTGAGGAGGCGGTGTCTGATTTACACAGGGTCTGAGATTGGTTGCACCAGGTGTGATGTTTGCAAAGCACTGAAGAAGCTGGCCATCCCCCGCTAGTCTTTTATTATATAGGTCTCTATCCAGCTGATGGTCATGTTGTGTGTTCCTTACTGTACACGTGGTTGACAAAGAAAAGGCAAGATGGAGCCGCCATGCTGAACATGCCTGGTCCCCAGATAGCCTTTTCTTATGGCACAGCTGCCGCATTCACCCATGCAAGTTTCCAGCTTGCTTATCTATGTCTGCAGCTCGATTTTACAGGCTGCTTTTTGTTAGAAAAGAAGTGATTTGGGGGCTGTTTTTCATTCAAGGGAAAACCTTACTGAGGACTTCTTACCCTCACTGTCTGCCCAACAAATTTCTTTTCAACTCCTATATCAACCAGATAAGGCCCTCCCTTTCTCCTGCAGTCTGAAGAGTTTGTGTGCCCTTAATCTTTCCTTAGAGTCATATTTTTCTACAGTGTTTCTCTATTACAGGTTCTCTCTGTCCTTTTTT
>NW_016107390.1:1855406-1922258 GCF_001604975.1 Cebus imitator | reverse complement strand
ATCTGAAACAAAGCATTTGCCATATCCCCGGGTATTAATTGAACCCAAAGGCATCTTATTCTTTGTCGGGGAGGAGGAATGCTTCCATCACAGATATGCATAAGCAGCTCTCTACAAGCCCTTCTTCTGGGTGTGATGACGTGAGAACCAAGCTAATGTCCTTGCCTGGTATTTGAAATTTGTATTCTTCTTCTTTGGGCAATCATTTCTGACTTCTTGTTTCTATACACACATTCTTCCGGCTGTGGCTGGTGGAAAGCCAACCCTCAGTGTTCTTCAATCTTCAATGGCTCCCCATCCCTCCATGATGAAAATACAGCCCATGCATCGCCTCCCCACTGCTGGCCTTACCAGTCCCTGTCCCGCAGCAACACTCAACCATTCACAGTTCCCTGATGTGCTGTATTTCACAAGCCTCTGCGATATTTCACAGGGTGTGTCCCTGTCAGAGGCCTGTGAACCAGAGCAATTCCATCTTGAAAGAGGGCTATGTAAAATGAGGCTAAGACCTACTGGGCTTCATTCCCAGATGGTTAAGGCATTCTAAGTAGCAGGATGAGATAGGAGGTCAGCACAAGATACAGGTCATAAAGACCTTGCTGATAGATTGCAGCAAAGAAGCCAGCCAAATCCTACCAAAACCAAGATGGCCACGAGTGACCTCTGGACACCCTCTCTACACTCCTGCCAGCACAATGACAGTTTACAAATGCCATGGCAACATCACGTTACCCTATATAGTCTAAAAAGGGCAGGCATGAATAACCCACCCCTTGTCTAGCATATCATCAAGAAATAACTATACAAATGTGCAACCAGCAGCCCTCGGGGCTACTCTGTCTACGAAGTAGCCATTCTTTTATTCTTCTACTTTCCTAATAAACTTGCTTTCACTTTACTCTATGGACTCACCCTGAATTCTTCCTTTCATGAGATCCAAGAACCCTCTTCTTGGGGTCTGAACTGAGACCCCTTTCCAGTAACATCCCCAGACTCATTCTCTTTGAAACTATCTCTGAAAATTCCTCTACAACCTTTATGACTCAGGTCAATGTCTCCTCCTCCATGAAGCCCTTCTAGACTGACCAGGGAGATTTTTTTCTCTTTCATTGCCACGACACTTCAAACAGGCTTTCATTAAAATAATTGGCATACTAAATTAAACTGTGTGTCTGGGTATCTATCTCCACATTAGAATGGAAGCCACCTACAGGAAGGGGACATCTTTGAATCTCAGGATTCCTATAGTTAGCATATGATATGTCTCATGTCATAAAAATACTTGAGGAAGGAAGAAAGGGGCAAAAGGAGGGAAACGGAGGGAGGGAGAGATTCAAGCGGGTTTGCTGAAAGACTGGAGATGAAAATAGTAATTATGGGTGAGTAACAGGCAAAAAAAAAAAAGGAGACTTGAGTCTATTTAAGTTCTAAGTAATATCAGAAGTCTTATTTCCAGAGAGTTAATGTTCAAGCTATAAACCGAAAGGACTTAATCCTAATTATAGACCTTGTTGAGGTGAGTGAGGGCTCCTTGGACTCTCCACAGTAGCTAATGCGTCAGTCTCTCCTTACATGATGGACCTATCACGTAGTCTCACCCAAGTGGGTTGTAAAAGCACTGGCCAATGCCTGCCTAGGATCTTGATCAGACATTTTAATTTAAATATACTAAATTATTCAGTAAAGCCAACCCAAAATACATATTTTTCCTGTTTACATTTCTAGAATTCTATTATCTAAAGAGCTTGAGAAATTGGATAAAGATAGTGTGTGAATTACTTGAAAATGAAGAGTAAATAAATGGAAGTTATCTTTCAAGAAAAATAAAGGTAAATAAATAAATTGGTCTGGAAGTTCCCTTTGGATTTATTTTACCTTTACTTACCTGTTACCCTTGCTTCCATAACCATGGGTGGCACCCACAGTGCTTCATCCAAACCACTGCCCAGGATTCCGAAACTTGGATTTTCTGGGCCTAGTACCACTCAATTTCTGAGTGACACAAGTCTTATCTCCTCTCTGCAAAATGATATTAACCAGATGCCTGTTTCTTCTAACTATTTGAATTTAACTGACTCTTTCTGACAAACCACTTAGCTTCTGTGATATTTTATGGATCTAGTACAAAGTATTCTCTCATGTCTACCTTTTAAGTTCTGAAGGTATGCAATCAATAGCACGTAGAAAGAGCCCAATCTGAGTGTCATTTCAGCAGGTTCTGAAGACACAGTGAAGAAATGCATGTGTTTTCCATCAACCATGTCTACCTGAAGCCCAACAGCAACTTTTCAGAGCAGAGGAAGAGGAAAATGGAACCACATTTAGTCACCTACCATCCCTGATACACAGAGCTGCATTACACATTCCCTGTAGCTCACCAATGCCACCTATTCCCCAGCTTCATTCTTCCAAGGAGTCAGCATCACTAGGGAGGGCAGTTAAGGACAATATAGATAGCAAGTGCCAAGATAGTTACTGTGAAATTTCACCTCTTTCCATATTCCAACAGTGAGCTATTAGTGGAACTTTGTGGTAGAGACCTAGAGGATTCCAAAGTTTGGTGAGGTCAAGCATGTCATGGTTTAAAGGCTTTGATGAGTACGATGGACCAAAAGTATAAGCCTCCAAGTTCACGGCTGAGCCCAATGAACAGATAAGGAGGAAATTTATTTTCTGAGTAAAATACAAGTTATTTTTGAATGGCACCATGTCCTCTTAATTTCTACACAGACTAAGGCAACAGAAGCGATTAGAATACCTTTCTCCTTCTACGGCATCCTTCCTATTGACACTGGAGGGGCCAACCACAGGTTTGAATCAGAGCCTGCAGCTGCTCATTCCCACCGCAGTGGGAGCCACTCTCCACCAAACCTGCAGCCCTGAAGTTGTGACCAGTGAAGAGACCTGTTTTCAGACTTAGGGCCAAAGTGTGGGTGACCTCACACCTACTGTAATGAAGAAGGACTAAATGGCAAGAGAAGCCTTGTCTGGTCTCTGTCCCACAGGATTTTATTGTTCGTTTCATTGTGAGCACAAGAGTCAAATGTGGTCTCAGAAAGAAACAATAATTCTTACACGACAAACTCTGAAAGAGACATCAATACAATCCCTATCAAAACACCAATGACATTCTTCACAGTAGCAGAAAAACAAATCCCAAATTTATATGGAACCACAAAAGATCCAGAACAGCCAAAGACATCCTGAGCAAAAACAACAAAACTGGAGGAATCACAGTACCTGACTTCAAATTATATTACAGAGCTAAAGTAACCGAAACAGCATGGTACTGGCATAAAAACAGATACACAGAACAACGGAAAAAATAGAGAGCCCAGAATGAAATCCATACATCTGCAGTGAACTCCTTTTTGACAAAGGTGCCGAGAACATACACTGGGGAAAGGACAGTCTTCAGTAAATGGCGCCAGGAAAACTGGATGTGCAGAAGAATGAAATTAGATCTCTATCTCTCACTATATATGACGATCAACCAAGATAGATTAAAGACATAAATTTAAGACCTCGAACTATGAAACTGGTCAAAGAAAACAGGGGGGAAACTCTCCAGGACATTGGTGTGGGCAAACATTTCTTGAGTAACAACCCAAAAGCATAGGCAACCAAGACAAAAATGAACAAATAGGATCACATCCAGTTAAAAGCTTCTGCATAGCAAAGAAAACAATTAACAAAGTAAAGAGACAACCCACAGAACTGGTGAAAATACCTGTAAACTACCCATCTGATAAGGGATTAATAACTAGGACATACATATATAAGGACCACAAACAACCGAACAGGAAAAAAAATCTAACAATCTGATTAAAACACGGGCAAAAGATCTGAAGAGACATTTCTCAAAAGAAGACATACAAATGACAAACAGGTATAAGAACATCCCTCATCATCAGATAAATGAAAATCAAAGCTACAATGAGAAATCATCTCACCCAATTAAAATGGCTTTGATCCAAAAGATAGGCAATAACATACACTGACAAAGTTGTGAAGAAAAGGGAACCCTAGTACACTATTGGTGGTAAATTAGTACAGCGACTATGGAAAACAGTATGAAGGGTCCTCGGAAAACTAAAATGGAACTACCATATGATCCAGTAATCTCACTGGTGTGAACACACACAGATGAAAGGAAATCAGTGTATCAAAGACATCTCCACACTCCCATGTTTACTGCACCACTATTCACAATAGGGAAGATGTGGAAGCAACTTAAATGTCTCCTGATAGATGAATAAAGAAAATGTGGTACATATACACAATGGAGTACTAACCAGCCATAAAAAAGAATGAGATCCTATCACATGCAACAGCATGGATAGAACAGGAGGACATTATGTTAAACTGGCCGGATACAGAAAGATAAACTCGCATGTTGTCACACATTCATAGGAGCTAAAAATTAAAACAATTAAACTCATGGAGACAGAGAGTAGAATGATGGTTACCCAGAGGCTGGGAAGGCATTGGGGAAGGGAGAGACGTGGGGATGGTTAATGGGTGCAAAAATATAGTTAGACAGAATGAGTAACATCTACTATTTATTACAACAGGGTGACCACAGTCTATAATAATTTATTGTACATTTAAAAATAACTGAAGAAATATAATTGGAATATCTGTAACACAAAAGAAATGACAAATGCGTGAGGTAATGGATACCCCATTTACCCCGCTATGATTACACACTGTATATGCCAGTATCAAATATTTATCTCATGTACCCATAAATATATACTACACACCTCCTATGTACCCATAAACATCTGAAATTTCAAAATACAAAAATAATGTTTATGAAAGAGGTATTGGTCTCTTGGGAAACAAAGTGCAGAGAGCGCCAGGGATGACATCTACTTTGTCCAGGAATCTGGGGGGAGGGGAGCAATGGCCTGGATGTCCCTCTGTGCAGTGCCACACAAGCTGTCTTCTTACTCAGCTGAGCTTCCCTCCCTTCTACTATCTACACCCCTCAGTGACAGCCATGTCAGGAACTATCGGGGTGAACAGGCCAGCATGATTAGTGATGAAGGATGATTAGTGACATGCTCCCAAAGACTGCACAAAGGTCAGCTTACTTCTCAGGGAGAAGAGCCCAGGTTAGGAAGTGCAGGAGAACAAGCCAAGGAGAATACAAGAATGAAAAACACGGCTGAGCATGGTGGCTCACACCTGTAATCCCAACACTTCAGGAGGCTGAGGCAGGAGGACTGCTTGATCCCAGAAGCTGGAGACTAGCCCAGGAAACATAGTGAGACACTCTCTCTCTACAAAAAATTTAAAAAATTAACAAGGTATGGTGGCACATGCCTGTAGTCCCAGCTACTCGGGAGGCTGAGATGTGAGGATTGCTTGAGCCTAGGAATAGGAGGATTGCTACCAGGAGTAGGATCATCACGCCCCTGCACTTCAGCCTGGGTGAAAGCATGACACCCTGTCCCAAAAAAAAAAAAAAAAAAGAGAGATAAAAGAAAAACACCAACCACCCCAGCACAGTGACCACTAAAACCAAACCAATCAAGAGGTACTAGGCACAGAAAGGGGGGAAGGAAGCAGAGACTACTAAAAATTCCAACAGGAAGAGTTAAGAAGCTGTTTAGATTATGTGACTAATTCAGAGACTCTGATCAGCAAATGATGGGAACTGAGGATGCTGTATTTCTTGGAGCTTCCCAATTTGACTATTTCCCCACGTCATTCAATAATAATAATGGCTACCATTATCAAGCATCTAGCATCTCCCAAGCCACACCTATATTACCTAGTTATCTAATTGAACCCTTAAAATACCTTGCAGGTTTAGAGTATTCTCATTTTACAAAAGAGAAAATTGAGACCAACATAGGGAAAGAAACTTGCTAATTTCAAATGCTTAGTAAACAGCAGAAACCAGAACCATCTATCTGCAAAGCACATGCTCTTTCCCCTGTATCAAGCTGTCCTCTTACCCACCACTTGGATTTTATCTCTCTGGCCAGTTGCTGATGCTCTAGAATTAGAACCCAGCTTCTGCTAAATCTAATTCTGTACTCTTTCTATAATAAATAAGATACTGACTCAACAAAGGGAGCCGGAATCATTGGCTATCCATATATAAAAAAGAACATTATGCATATACATACATTAACTCAAAATCTATCAAATACCTAAACATAAAACCTAAAACTATAAAATCTACTATGAAACATAGAAAAAATATCTCTCTCCTCTTGAATTAGGCAAATATTTTTAGCTATGGCTTCAAAAGACTGATCCATGAGAGAAAAATACTGAAACTATTTCAACATTTAAAACTTCTGCTCATCAAAACTTCTGCATTTCATTCTGTGAAGAGAATGAAAAGACCAGCTGCAAACTAAGAAAAAAAATATGTATGAAATACATGTTCAATAAATGACCTCTGTACAGGATAAAGAAACCTCAGAATTCAATAATAAGAAAACACCCAATTTTTAAAATAGACAAAAGATTTGAACAGATATATCAAGAAATAAGATATACATATGGCACACAAACACATGAAAAAATACATTACAGTACTGCAAATTAAAACTACAATGCAACGTCACTACATTAAATTCATTAGAATGATTAAAAACAAAAACAAAATCTGACTAAAACAAGTGCTGGTGAGGATTTGGTAGCTGGAACTCTCATTCATTGTTGGTGGGAATTCAAAATAGTAGAGGCTACTTTGAAAAAAAAGTGCAGCAGTTTCTTAAGAAGTTGAACATATATTTACCATACAGCCCAGCAATCCCACGCCTAGGTATTTGTCCACATGAAATAAAAATTTGTATTTACACAATAACCTGTATGTGAATGTTCACAGTGACCCGGTTGACAACCACCAACACTGGAAAACCACCCAAATATCCTTCATTTAGAAAAACAAAGCATGAAACAGCCACACAATGGAAGAGTACTTGGCAGTAATAATGAACTAGTGAGATTATATATTATAAATGTGTATAAAAAGAACATGGCTGAATATGAAATACTAAGCAAAAGAAGCCAAAATGAATTGGCTGGTGAATTTATGACATTTTGGGAAAAGTAAAATAGTAGTGACAGAAAGAAGATCGGGGTTAGCAGGTGCTGGGAGTGGGGGATGGGGATCGACACACGGCAGTATGAAGGAATTTGGGAGTGGTGGTGATAGAGCTGTTCTCTGTCTTGATGGTGGGGGTGGTCACAGACTGTATCCATTTATCCAAGTTTGTAGAACTGTAGACTAAAAAAGGACAAATTTTACTGAATGCAAATTATACTCCAATTCTTTAGAATGATAAGGAAGTATCTGTTACTCATATCATTATAGAAACAGCATAGTGGAGAGGTTAGGGCTACATTCTTGAAAGCTCCAGTTGCCTCATCCACAAAATGGCAGTAAGAGTAACCCTAACTTTGATATGGTTGTAGAGATCAGTGAGATGAGACATGCAGAGAACTCTGCAGAGCACCCAGCACACAGTAAGTGCCCCCAAAGCTTTCGCAGATATTCTAATTCGCACTGTTGTCTGAAGAAGAATCACCCTATTCTACAACACTTCCTGAACACTACTGTGTATCTGTGTGCCATGTGTTGGGCTGGGGACAGTACTTGGTACACAAGAATACATACTCTGTGTCACATTAGCTGTCATCACTGAATCTATCCTCTGAGCTGGAGCGCTATGAAGCCAAAAGACAGTATAGAAGAATGTCTGCGCAAGAACTAGAAACGTGAGATGAATTCACGTCACCACAAATTGTGGAGAGACCATCTTTCCCCCCTGAGGTGGACTTCTGGACACAACAGAGCCACACGAAGGAGCCTGTGAGCACAGCTGCCTGTCCTCTGGGGAGAAGGCAGTGATGAAGCGCCACACACCCTGTGATGTGGTGAGCAACCAAGTCCAAGCAAACACAATAGCTACACTGTTTATTTCTCAGCCAACTTTACAGCCCACTGCAGCATGCCCAGAAGCCTCTCCCGGTGTGTCACAGCAGCACTGCAGATGCGATTATGTGGTTATGAAGTGAGTAAACTCCTTTCCTCACTTAGACATGAATTTAACAGAGTCTCATTCACTCTGGAGGAAACACATTTTTCTGGTTGTCTGGAGAAGACAGGCACAGGTAACATAATGTTAGGTTTTGACAACTTAAAAATGGAAATGAAAACACACACACACACACACACACACGCACACACGCACACACGCACGCACTTTCTCTCTCTCCCCACTCCTTCAATTCTCTGCCAAATCTTCCTAAAGGCAGTATAGTTTGGTTATGATAAAAACTTTACAAACAAGAAACATTCTGCTCAGATTGTCAAAACTTAAAATTGGGAAGCATGCAGAGCTGGCTGGGCTCATCATCCTACCGTGAGACAGTTCTACTTACCATCAATTTAGCAAAACAAAATCTTGGTTTACTAATGACCTTTAAGTAATTGCTCACATTTCAAATAGACTCAGTTACCATAAAAGCTTTTTCTTGGGCTGAGAACTTTCATTTCCTTTGACTATAGCTTTAACTCTAACATTCCTTCATTTTGTCTTCTTCAATCATTGCTTCTTCCTTTCACTCAAACCTGCCTCCCCCGCCCCCCATTTTCACAGTTTAAGAGGCACGGCCTCACAGACGTACAGCACAACTCAAACCTCCCCCGCCTCCCGTTTTCATGGTTTAAGAGGCACGGCCTGGGTGACGTACAGCACATACATGAACTGAGGCGGCTCCCACACAGCACCAGCACAAGTCATTTCTTTGCAGAAGCTGGGCCACTTCAGGGCTGCGTTACTCACAGGTGCTGTGTAGGGTCTCAGAGGAAATCAAGGGAAGGCAATTCTGTGTTGCAGAAAAAGAGCTTTTCTGAAAAGAAGCTGAAATAATTACCAAAGAAAATAATTAGCATTGTTTTATATTGACAGAAGAAAATGAGAGGAAGCAGGCTTAGAATTGCAGCGTCAGGGAACGAGAAGTTTAATAAGGCTTCTCCCCACCACAGAACCATTTATTAAACTGTTTCCAGAATGGATACATTTTCAGAATGATCCTACTCAATCTCTGTTCATAGAAGGCTCTGTGATAAAAGAAGATATAGATCCTCTGCTCCTCGGACAGCCGAGACTGTGTAAAAGACACACACATACTAAGAAGCCCTCAGGAAAATTCCATCACTAACTTCATGGTTTTTCTTTGCCTCCAAAGACTTAGATTCTTACCTATGTACCAAAAAGCAAACTGCAGACTTTCAGTCAAGATGCTGGAAGCTCCAATGCTGAAGCACTCCCTTCTACTCTAAACTCATAGTAATGACAGGTAAAATATAAACACAAAAACCAAAAATAGCTTTGCCAAGTCAGAAATAAAAAAAGAGGCAATTATCTCCCTGGACCAAACTTAGAACCGAAATGCAAGGCAATAAACGAAGCTGCAGCTCCAGGGCCTGAGGTCTGGAAGTGGGCAGCGGTGGCTGCAAGCTGAGCTCTGGTGGTTAATGGGAAATAAAAATGTTTCGTGTAAGCAGCCTTAAAGCTTAAAGCCAGAGAATGCAGTGAGGCACCCTTGCTTGAAAAAAGAGGCTGGGGGGAGGGACGACAAACAAACGAACACCAGGGTTGATGACCCATTGCCCCGAGCTAAATATTTACAGGAAGCTGTGGTCCTGAAGGGGCCAGAAGACAAACAGAGCCATGCTCTCATATCTAGGGACACAGCCATGATGCCACCATCTAGGCAACCACATCTGCACCAGCCTCAGCATCCCCAGGGCACAAGAGTCCACATGCCATGAAGTTCTGGTTTTGAACTGGAGGCTGAGGGGCTTGGGGGAGGCAAAACTACCAGACAGACGGGAAGAGCACAGAAGGAGAGAAAAGAACAAAACTAAAAACTGTCCACTGAAAGTGAGCCTGCCATACAAAATTCCAGAATACTGAGTAGAATGCAATGCTACGGACGATGACCAGCTGAAAACGAGCAGAACACACATTCCCTCCAGCAAAATAAACTTTATGGAACTAACACTTAAACGAAGTGTGACTGCACAACCAAAGAGACAAATAAGGTAGTAGTGCATTAAAGTAAAAAAGTCAGAAAACCAAAATGCGCGGAAATAAAACACAAATAGAGATATAAAAAAAACAAATTTGAAATCTTGGAAATAAAAATTAGTCTTTAAGCCGAACCAGTAAGCAGAAAGTCTCCCTAGCACCTGACTTAAGGGACCTTTAAGTTTACAAACATGGACAGAATGCCAGAAGCTAAAATGGGTTCTCTCTGAGGAGGAGGATGTGGGCAGGAGCAGGAGAGGGAAAGGGTGCCATTAATTTCAACTGGGTTAGAGTACTTTAATATTTCAAACTATATACACGTATTACTTTAATATAAATCTAAACAGGAAACGTAAAAGCCCATTTGCAAGAAATAACACTAATGATGGATTACCTGAAGGACAGGCAATCATTGCTTTCCTCCACAGAGACTATATTTTATTCTTGGACAGATATGATCTTATTAATTTGGCTGGGTGTGGTAGCTCACGTCTGTAATCCCAGCACTTTGGGAGGCCAAGGCGGGCAGATCACTTGAGGTCAGGAGTTTGAGACTAACCTGGCTAACACAGTGAAACCTCATCTCTACCAAAAATTATAAAAAAAAATTAGCCAGGTGTGGTGGTGTGCGCCTCTAATCCTAGCTACCTGGGAGGCTGAGGCAGGAGAACTGCTTGAACCTAGGAGGCAGAGGTTGGAGTGAGCCACGATTGTGCCACTGCACTCCAGCCTGGGTGACAGAATGAGACTCCAACTCAAAAAAAAAAAAAAGTACAACTTGAGAGTATGTCATTCCGCTATATTGAGAAATATTATAAAACTCAGTGACTTTACTCATTGTGAAAGTCCAATAAGAATGCTTTGTGAGTGCCTCAGGCTTCGGTGCAAGGAAAAACTGCTCTGGCTGTGTTTTCATTCTTAGGGCTACTGTAAATTTTCAAAGTAGTCTTTTAGGTTTGGCTGCTGATACGTTAAGAGTAAATTCATCATTTATTTCTAGCTATCATATATTGCTTCTTGGTCTTTTGGTTAAGATCAAGTGTAGTGCTTTTAGCTATCACATAAAGGGTCATAGAGTATGAATTCTGGATGCTAAACTGCTTTTGTCTTATTCTTTGTCACTTTTCTTTCTCAAAAATAAAATTTATTGCTGTTGTATTACATATGCAAGTATATACATAATACACACGTGTATGTATTTTTGTGAATGTGTGTGTGTAAGCTACTTCAAAATCTTTTGGGTGGAGGAAACAGTCTCATTAGATAAAGGAGACTGGTATTTTGAAAAACAAAAAGGGAACAAAAGTAGGTTGAATGTTGGGGTCACGACTTTGGAGAGCACTGAATGCCAGCCTAAGAGTGTGAAGTTTATCCTGCACACGAAAGATGATGCTTAATGCTTGAAAATTTCTGAGCAAAGTAATAACATGGGAACAGTGGTATCTGGGAAGGTTTACCTAAAATAATGTGTGCCGCAGATGAAAAGAATGAAATTGAGAGCCAGGTGAATAAATTAGGGGCTATTTCAATAATCTAGCAGTGAGGCCACAGGGCTTTGGATAGATTGATAGATATGGTGTTTTAAAATAATTAACAGGACTTAGGAAAGAAAAATTGGCATGGCAAGTAACTATAGTTTTTTTTGTTGTTGTTGTTTCCCAACAAGGCATATGACATCCAAAGCAGCATGCTATGTTCTAGTCACAAACTTATGGAAACAATCAATTCCATTTGGTCTGTTCAGCTTCTATTGCTGAACAGAATCTATTGGATTCTGACCTGGGCAAGCCATGAGAACTCAGATCATTCCAAAACCTCCCTTAGAAGGTAAGTTTTATTTTATTTTTTCCAGAAATTAAGCTGCAGCTGATAACAAATGACAACTCTATACATGCAAATTATACTTGCTATTAAAAGGGTTCCTGCCTTCCTGAAACCTGATACTGTGCAAGTCCAGTACTATGCAGATGTAGGCACATAATAAATATTGCTTGATGCAGAAAACTGGTGAGGTGAATTTTCTAGGTTCCAAGAAAAGCAGAAAAATAAGCTTGGAAACTTTAGGAACTGAAAATTTTAATCAAAATTAAAATGGGTTTAATTTTGATTAAACCAATGTTGAATTTATGATCTCTTGGGAATGGACTAAGCTGAATTTACCTCTGTATTATTTTTTCTAGGCAAATCAACAGTACAGACATCTCAGAGGAATGTTGACATCACTAAACAGAACAAAATTCTCAGATAGAGACTTAAAAAATAACTGAAAAATTAGCAGCAAACTTAGTTTATAGTCTCATCTGTGCACATCTTCATCTACTCTCTTCCACTGGAAAACATTTCATAGAAACATGGGAAAATAAGAACTGGGAAAGCCCAAAGGCTATCTAGTCTAATTCTTTTGTATTACAGAGGATGCAACAAATCCAGGGAGGTTCAATGACTTGCCCAAGACCATTCTGTTTATTAGACAGATACAGCATGGAGTATAATCCAGCAGAGTAATCAAGTACTGTTTTGATTACACCATTTGACTCGTCTCAATATTTGTAATGGTCAATGTTATATGTTAACTTGAGTGGGCCACAGGGTGCCCAGATACTTGGTTAAACATTATTCTTAGTGTGTCTGTGAGAGTATTTCTGTATGAGCTTGCCACTAGAATTCACATATTGAGTAAAGGAGACTGCTCTCTCTAATATGGCTGGCCCTCACCTAATCAGCTGAAGGACTGAGTAGAACAAAAAGGCAGACACTCACTCAAGTAAAAGTAAAAGGGAATTCCTCCTGGCTTACTGTTTGAGCTGGGCTGATCAGTTCTTGGAACTTGGGCCTGTCAGCTTTTGGAATGGAACTTGCACCACTGGCTCTCCTGGTTCTCAGGCCTTCACACTTCTCCTGAAACTATACTATGGCTCTTCTGGGTCTCCAGCTTACCAACTGCAGATCTTGAGACTTCCTAACATCCATAATCATGTGAGACAATTCCTTAAAATAAATCTCTCCCCCACCCCACTCCATCCTGTTTGTTCTGCTTCTCTGGAAAACCCTAAGTTTAATATTAAATAAACTTTTAGCTCAATGCAGAAAATGGGTATGGTAGACACTGTGAACTAGCAACCCCAAATCCATTTAACCCCTATTTTCTCTTGTCTTTCTCTTGTATAAAGACTAAAAAGCTAAAATAGTTCCTAGCCTCTTATACAGCTAAAGATGGCCACATGACACCATTCTGAATAATAATGTGAATCACATCATTTTGAACAATAAAGTGCGGGTAGACATCCTTAGGAGACCTTCCCTTTGCTCTTTGCTTTTTATTACCCCTTCTTTTTTCTCCAGAGCTCAGACACACTGACTGGGGTTTAGAGGCAGCAGTCATCTTCAGATGGTGAGGACAAACCCGCATGCTAGGGATGACTGAGGAGGAAGACAGAAGGTTTCAGGTCCATGAGGAGATCTGTGAGTAGCTGCTGTCACCCTGGATTACTTCTCCAGAATTCTTAAGACACATGCACCCCACCCACTAAAGCTAGTTTTAGTTACCTTTTATAGCCAAACCCTTTCTTAATGTACTATTGCACCCCAGATTTCACCTGTTACAATGAAACTAAAAGGGCCATGACCACAATATTATAAAATAATTATTCATTCATTCAAGAAATTTCTGAAGATCCACCACACTCACGGCACCTAAGAGGAACTAAATACGAGAGCCTTCTCATTTCCAACCAAGCACCCCAGTGGAAAGCTATTCCAGGTCACGGTCTGCGGGGGAACCCCAGGCAGTTTCCCATCATTTCTGTCATTCTTGCCTGCGGCAAAAGGCTAACAATAATGTGAATTGAATCTTCAGGAGCTATTAGCAGTGGATTCAACTTTTCCCACTTAATTCCTTTATTTCTACAAGTCCTTCTTAAGGCAAAACTCATCATGTTCACTGACTCCTACAGCATTAGAAAGAGGTCAGGGTCCTTTCTCACGCAGTGACAGCAACTACCTCTCTCGGTGCACGGTTGGCACTGGAGTACAGTGAGTTGTGGTATATTGGCAGGAGCATTAGATTTAGTCAAGAGATCCGAGTGTCACACCTGGTTTTGCCACTTTTTCCTTTATCTTATCCCAGAGGCGTATCTCTGAACCTTTCTGAGTTTCACTTCCTAATTTACTTATTAATTACTGAGACCAAAAAAGATAACAAAGAATTCTAACAATGTAGACATTCTTCAAAAGATTTCTTTAGACAACTCAATTATGTGAAATATTTTATATTGGACGTAAAAGTAAGTAGGTCCAATATGAAAAAGGTAAATGAGAAACAGAAGAAAAGTCCATTCATTACATTTAGGGCATTTATTTTGTCTCTCCTTCCTTTCTCAGAAAGTAAAAGTCATTGGATAAGTGATCTCAGTCTAATAATGTGCTGCAGTGGAAAGCTTTATGCAGCAAATGTTAAAGAAACAGAGATGTTATCAAGATGGCCGACTAGAGGCAGCTGGTACTCATCTCTTCCACAAAAAAGAACCAAAACAGTAAGCAGAAAACTACAAGTTAAAGAGAGCATCTGAGAGCAAACAATGGACTTCAGCATGAAAGGGATGGGGACTCTCCAAGGCACAGGGAACAAGAGAAGATAAGCAGCTGTCCTGGCCAGGACCGGCTCAGAGCCAGGAAAAGCTCCTTGCTGTAAGGAAAAGGCAAGCAAGACATCTCCAGTTGCCCACATTACCGCCACAGATGCCCACCATCCTAGCCATAGGAGAGCTGCTCAGTCTCACAGGCCCTGAGCCTAGTACAGGAGTTGACTGGAGTCCATCATGGAATTGCTCCAGAGGGCATTCATGGATTTTAGTCACCCCTGAGGACCCCAGGTGCTGTGGCATGGCACCATTTTGAAAACCCAGTAACCACCAGACTATATTCTGCCCTGGACCCCAGAAGCCCCTCCATTTCTATATCCCTGGAATGCCACTGATATTCCACCATATCCACTCAGAGGGCTGCAGTATCATGAGACCAGCTGGACTAAGTGGTATGGCCAAATATCCAGCACTCTAGTACACACTGTGTCCTATACCCTGGGGACCAGGGAAACCAGTGCAACAGTGAGGCTGCCCCCAAACACATGGAGCTAAAGCATATCTTCCTCAGAGAATGGGAGCTGCCTGCCTGGGGCCACTGCCACCTACAGCAATGCCACCTCTTCAGGGTCAAGAAAAGAGAAAGAAAACTCAAATAAGTAAAATCAGTGAGGAAAAAGGGGAAATGATAACAGATCCCTCAGAAATTCAAAGCATCATTAGAGACTGTTAGGAACAACTGTATGCCAATAAATTGGAAAACCTAGTAAGAAATAGATAAATTCCCAGTCACACACAAACTACCTAGATTAAACTGTGACAAAAACAGAAAATGTGAATGGAACAGTAGCAAGTAATGAGATTGCAACAGTAATAAACTCTCCCATCAAAGAAAAGTCTAGGACCTGATGGCTTCACTGCTGAGTTCTACCAAACATATAAAGAAGAATGAATACCAATTCTACTCATACTATTTAAAAAAAAAAAAACAAAAAAAACAAACAAGGAGGATGAAATACTTTGAAACTCATTATATAAAACCAGCATTACCCTGATACTAAAACCAGACAAAGACAGAACAACAAAAAACTACAGGCCAATATCACTGATTAGCATACATGCATTTTTTTTTCATCAAAATTCTGGCAGACCAAATTCAACATTAAAAAGGTCATTTACCATAATTAAGTGGGATTCATCCCAGGGATGGAAGGATGGTTGAACATATGTAAATCAATAAATGTGATACATCACATTAACAGAATCAATGACAAAAACATATCATTTCAATAGATGCTGAAAAAAACTTCAATAAAATTCAATATGCTTTCATGATAAAAAAATCTAAAAAAACTAGGTATGTGAGTAACATACTTCAGAAAAAAGGGCCATATATGACAAACCTCAAGCTAGCATCACACTGAGTGGGGAAAAATTTAAACCCCCTCCTTTACTACCTACTTTTACTCAACATAATATTGGAATTCCTAGCCAGAGCAATTAGACAAGAGAAAAAATTAAAGGGCGTCCAAATTAGAAAAGAATCCCAATTAACCTTGTTCACAAACAGCATGATCTTACATCTAGGAAAACCACAAGACTCCAACAAAAACTGTTAAGCTGATTAATTCAGTAAAGTCACAGAAAACAAAATCGACATGCAAAAATCACCAGCACTTCTATATGCCAACAGCAAATATCAGAAAATAAAGAAAGGAATCCCTTTTGCAACAGCTACAATAAAATAGCATAAACACCTAGAACTAAACTTAACAAAAGAAGTGAGCTCTCTACAATTAAAACTATAAGGCACTGATAAAAGAAATTGAAGAGAACATAATAAACTGGAAAGATATTCCATGTAGATTAGAATATAGTTAAAACGATACTACTCAAAGCAACCTATATTTTCAGCATAATCCGTATCAAAATATTAATGACATTCTGCACATGACAAGAAAAAAGCCATCCTGAAATTTGTATGGAACAACAAAAGCATCCTGAACAAAGAAAATGAAGCTGGAGGCATCACATTACCTGACTTCAAAATGCTATATAAAAGTACAATAACCAAAACAAGCATGGAAACAGCATAAAAATAGGCACATAGATGGATGGAATGGAAGAGAACAGAAAACCTAGAAACAAATCCACATATTTACAGTCCATGGATTTCCAAGAAAGTCACCAAGAACATACACTGAGAAAGGAAAATCTGTATAGCCATATGCCAAAGAAAGAAACTAGACCCCTCTCTCTCACTATATACAAAAGTTATATCAAAACAGCTTAAATATTTAAATATAAGACCTAAAACCATGAAACTACTATAAGAAAACATTGGAGAAACACTTCAGGACATGAAGCTGGGCAACTATTTATTGAGCAAGACCTCAAAAGCACAGGCAATCAAAGGAAATATAGAAACAAGAGATTCTATCAAGCTAGAAAGCTTCTGCACAGCAAAGAAAATAATCAATGAAGTGAAGAAACAACCTACAGAATTGAAAAAAAATTTGCAAATTATTCATTAGATGAGAGATTAATAACCAGAATATACAGGAACTCAAACTCAATAGCAAAAACCAAATAATCCAATTAAGAACAGGCAAAAGTCAGAATATTTCCCAAAATATTCATACAAATAGCCAACAGCTATATTAAAAAACGTTCAACAATATTAATGGTCAGGGAAATGCAAATCAAAACCACAATGAGAAGCCATCTCCCCAGTCAAAATGGCTACTATGGAAAAGAAAGAAAATAACAAATGCTGGCAAGAATGTGGAGAAAGGGGAACGCTCACACACTGTTGGTAGAATGTAAATTAGTACAACCACTATGGGGAACAGTAAGGAGGTTCTTCAAGAAACTTAAAATGCAACTATTGTATGACCAAGCAATCCTGACACTGGGTATAGATCCAAAAAAAAAAAAAAAGAAAGAAATCGGAATATCAAAGAGATATCTGCACTCCCATGTTTATTGCTGCACTATTCAAAATAGCCAAGGCATGGATGAACCTAAGTGTCAATCAATGAATGAGTTTTAAAAAATGCAATATATATAGACAACTGAGTATTTTTCTTCTCTAAAAAGTAATAAAGTCCTGTCATTTGCAGCAACATGGATAGAACTTAAGGACATTACATTATGTGAAATAAGCCAGACAGGGCAAGACAAAATATCTCATTTTCTCACTCATACATGGGAAGTAAAAAGAAGCTGATTTCATAGAGATAGCGAATGCAATAGTGGTTTTGAGGCTGGAAAGAGTAGTAGGTAGAGAGGGATGAAGAGGGGTTGGTTAATGCATGCAAGATTACAGTTCAATAGAAGGAATAAGATCTTCCTATTGTGTTCAGTTGCACAATAGGGCAACTATAGTTAATAATTTACTGTGTATTTCAAAATAGCTAGAAGAGAAATTTTAGAATGTTCCCAACATAAATAAATTTTTGAGGAGATGGATCTCCCAGTTACCCATATTTGAGCATCACACACTGTATGCTGGTATCAAAATACCACATGTACCCCATAAATATGTACAACTATATCAATAAAAATGTTTAAAAAGCAATAAAGGGCATTTAAATTGCAAAAGAAGAAATCACACTGTCCTCCCTTTGCAGACAACATGACCTTATATATGGAGAAAATGAAAGACCCCACCAAAATACCCTTAGAACTGATAAATTCAGTAAAGCTGCAAGATACAAAATCAACAAGCAAAAATCATCAATGTCTCTATACAATAATGAACTACCTGAAACAGAAATCAAGAAAGTAATCCCATTTACAATAGCTATCCACCCAAGAAAAATAGATACCTAGGAATAAATTTAACCAAGGAAGTGAAAGGCCTCTACAGTGAGAACAATAAAACACTGACAAAAGAAATCAAAGAGGACAAAAATGGAAAGACATACTATGCTTATGAGTTGCAAGAATTAATATTGTCAAATGATAATACTATCCAAAGCAGTCTAAAGATTCAATGCAATCCTTATCAAAATACCAAAATACCACAGAAATAGAACAAATGATCCTAAAATTGATATGAAAACACAAAAGACCCCAAATAGTCAAAGCAATACTGAGCAAAAAGAACAAAGCTTTTTATAGAAAACCCCTAAATATATTTTGAAAAAATATTTTTAAAGTAGGCATCACACTACCTAATTTCAAAATATTCTACAAAGTTATACTAACAAAAAAAGCATAGTATTGGTATAAAAACAGACACATAGACCAATGGAACAGAACAGAAAACTTAAATTCATGTATTTATAGGCAACTGATTGTCAACAAAGGCATCAAGAACACACAGTGGGGAAAGGACACCTCTTCAATGATTCCTCATCAGAAAAGTGGATATCCATGTGAAGAATGAAACTAAACCGTTATCTGTCACCACACAGAAAAATCAATCAAAATAATGACTGTGAGTCTGGAAACTATAATACTACAAGAAAACAGGGGAAACACTTCAGGACACTGGTCTAGGCAAAGATTTTACGGGTAAGACCACAAAAGCCCAGGCAACAATAACAAAAACAAATGAGACTGCATTGAACCAAATTGCTTCTGTAGAGCAAAGGAAACACTTAACAGAGTGAAGAGACAACCTATAAAATGGCAGAAAATATCTGCAAACTATGCATTGAAAAAGGGACTAATATCCAGAATATACAAGGACCTCAAACAACTCAACAACAAAAATATCACAAATAATCCAATTCAAAAGTGGGCAAAGGATCTGAATAGACATTTCTCTAACACTTATACCAAAGGCCAATAAAAATGCTCATCACCAATCACCAGGGAAATGCAAATCAAAACAAAAATGAGGTGTCATCTCACCCCAATTAGAATGACTATTATCAAAATGACAAAAAGCTGTCAAGGCTGTGGAGAAAAGGGACTCTTACACCAGGCTGGTGCAAAAGTAATTGTGGTTTTTGCCATTAAAAATAATTTTTGGCCGGGCACGGTGGCTCACGCCTGTAATTCCAGCACTTTAGGAGGCTAAGGTGGGAGGATCATGAGGTCAGGAGTTCAAGACCAGCCTGGCCAAGATGGTGAAACCTGTCTCTACTAAAATTATAAAAATTAGCTGGGTGTGGTGGTGGGTGCCTGTCATCCCAGCTACTCGGGAGGCTGAGGTAGGAGAATCACTTAAACCCGGGAGGCGGAGGTTGCAGTGAGCTGAGATCCTGCCACTGCACTCCAGCCTGGGCAACAGAGCAAAACAAAACAAACAAAGTATTAGCTGCCCACTGCCCCCCAAAAAAAGACACCTAGGAATAAATTTAGCCAAGGAGGTGAAAGGCCTCTACAATGAGGCTACTTTTAATGGCGAAAACCCCAATTACCTTTGCATCCAACTAATTGTACCACCATTATGGAAAACAGCATGAGAGGTTCTAAAAATAGAACTACCATACAATCTAGCAATTGTAGTACTGGGTATTTATCCAAAGGATAGAAAATCAGTATATCAAAGGGATACCTACAGCCCCATGTTTATTATAACAGCACTATTCACAAAAACTAAGATGAAATTAACCTACTAGATTTAAAAAATGTGGTATATTCACACAATGGAATATTATTTAGCCATAAAAAATGATATTCTGTTATTCATGGCAACATGGCTGGGCCTAGAGGACATTATGTTAAGCAAAATCAGTCAGGCACAGAAAGATAAATACTACTTGTTCTTACTCATATGTAGGAACAAAAAAAAACTGATCGCATGGAAGTAGAGAGCAGAACTGTGGGTACTAGAGGCTGGGTGGGTGGGGAGAGGTTGGTTAACAAACACAAACTTAGATAGGAGGAATGAATCTGGTGCTCTGCAGCACTGTAGGGTGAGTATGGTTCACTTTAATTTATCGTATATTCTCCAAACACTAAAACAGGATTTTGAATGTTCACAACACAAAGAAATGATAAATGTATGAAGTAATAGACATGCTAATTACTCTGATTTGATACTACACATAGTATACACATAACGAAATATCACTCTGTATCCCATAAACTTGCAATTATTATGTGTCAACTAAAAACAGAAAGAAAAAACTATACGGATAAAAAACAGATGAGGGATTATCGGGGGTTGGGGGGGGTTGGTAGGGTGACTGAAGGGACATGAGGGCGCCTTTTTGGGAAGTGAAACTGTTCCGTATCTTGCTATTGATGGCCGTTTCATGACTGAATTTGTTGAAATCATAGAACTGGCTCACTAAATAGGGTGAATTTTTGTATCAATTGTACCTCAACAAACCTGATTTTACTTTGAAAATTATTTTTAAAGAAATAAACTAGGTAAAACTTGGCATGTTTTTTACCTAGCAGTAACTGTTGTCAATCATAATGTAATTCAACCCATTTACTACACGTTTTACTAGCACCCTGGCCTTCACCAATCCTTTTAATTAAATGTTTAATGCCTACATTCCCACTTGACTCTAAACCCCATAGGTCCTCACTTTTGGTTAAATCTCAGCTTGTCACCAACTTTGTGGGTGACAAAAGTTCCAGAAAACAAAATATATTCAATTCAATGAGTTATTTATCCGTTTCCTACCATGTACTGACAGTCATTTACTTTGGGGTTTATGGGATAAAGGCAGAGTTCTCTGAAGATCATTGAGATACTGCCGCGGAGGTGTTTCAGTCTGCTTCCATACCACATACCTTGTCCTGGGTTTGGCAGCGAAAACAGTCACATTCGAAGCAGTACTGGTCCCTCAGCTGCTTCCGGCGCTCCTCACTGGTCATCAGCATATCCAGGTAGCAGATGGTGAGCTGTGTGGGCCGGAGAGAGGGAGGCGTTCACAAATCTGTTGTGCTCATTTCTTTAACAAATGGTTTTTATTATTGCTAATTATTGGAGTGAAACTTGTTTTTATTATAAGCCAAAAATATAAGAGAGAAACTACCACTTACAGTTTCTCTACCCAAATAATCCCATGTAAAATTTTAATCTATTTCCTTTCACTCTTTGTTCTGTGGTGAGCACATATATATCATATATTTAAAGAATGGGGCTTATGATCTCTGTACCCACTTTTGTATCTTACTTTTTTCGCTATAGTAAAATATCAAAAGCTGTTGTGCGTTTGGTATTACTAAGGTTTGCTAATAAATTCTATAACCATTAGCAATCAGAGAAGCCAAATTAATCCTGGCAACCAAATGGGTGGCAGATGATGCAGCCAGATTGCTGTTAAGTTCTAACCAATTCTATAGCTGCCTCATGGAATTTAAGGTCATCCAAATTTGGTATCTTTGAAATGAGACAACAGTTCTCTTACTTGTCACTAGGTTTAAAAAAATCTAGAATCATTTCCAAATAGGGGAGAGTTTAATGTGAGAGTGCCATCACTTATGGAAGCATTTGAACTGATTGCCTTATACCCTTTCAGAGTAATATCCCCTGCCTTGGACAGTGGAGGGCTGTAAATGAGAGGATGTATATAAAGGACTCCTCGGACTACTCTCTATGCCGAGTCCCCTTTAAGTCACAGGTCTTTAGGCAACATCATAATGATTAGGCATTTTGCACTTGATTAGATCTCTTATGAAAGTGTAACTCAAAATTCAGAAAACTGAATTCTTGAGCTTCCCCTCAACTTGTTCCATCTCGGTTGGAGCTCTCTCACTCTTAGTTGAAAGAAACTCATCTTTTGTCTTATCCAAATTGAAGCCTCAGCATTCCTTGACTTCACGCTTTCCTTTACACCTGCCATTGAATCCACCAGGAAGTTCTGTGGGCTCTACCTTAAAAATTACCAACCACGTTTTACCATTTCCAATGCTACCATCCGGGGCTGAGCCATCATCACCTCTTACCTGTAAAATGCAATAGTCTCACAGCTGGTCTCCCTGATTCTTTCCCTAGGCCCCCTGCACTCCACCTTCTAGCCAGAGTGATTCACTTAAAATACAAGTCAGATGACACGTTCTGTTTGAAACAGCTCCCCACTTTGCCTGAGTACAGGCCAGGTCCTTACAACTCCACAAGTGCAACCCAAAGTGTGGGCCCTGGACTGGTGCTAGTGCACGCTGTGGGCCACCAGTCCATGATGAAATGAGTAAAGAAACACAAAGTCAGGATTTAGAAATGTTTTCTACTAATTTGATAAGGGTTGTTTCAGGTGACTAATAATAAAACATTGGACTTTTTTTTAAGACTGGGCCTCTCACTCTGCCACCAAGGCTGGCGTGCAGTGGCATGATCACAACTCACTGCAGCCTCAATCTCCCAGGCTCAGATGATCCTCCCACCTCAGCTTCCCAGGCAGCTGGGACTAAGGTAAGGCATGTGCCATCACACCTAATTTTCTGTATTTCTTGTAAAGATGGAGTTTTACCATGTTCCCCAGGCTGGTCTTGAATTCCAGTAATCCTCCCTCCTCGACCTCCCATGGGATTTCAGGTGTGCACCACTGTACCCAGCCCTTTTATTTTATGTTCTCTAAATGTCATTTTTCTAATAATTTAGTTTCACTAGATTTATTTTTTAAATTTATTATTGCATTTTAGGTTTTGGGGTACATGTGAAGAACATGCAAGATTGTTGCATAGGTACACACGTGGCAGTGTGATTTGCTGCCTTCCTCCCCATCACCTATAGCTGGCATTTCTCCCCATGCTATCTCTCTCCAACTCCCCACCTCCCACTGACCGTCCCCTATTTCTCCCCAACAGACCCCAGTGTGTAGTGCTCCCCTCCCTGGTTTCACTAGATTTTATAAAAATAGTCTGCAATAGATAAAGAAGGAAAAGAAAAACAGGTCCTTCATTGTAGTTAGAGAAGCAATGGCGTCACATCCTCCCACGTGCTCCCTCTCACGCCCCTCTCCCTCCTATCTGCTGCTCCACCAGGCTGGCCTCCTGTCTGGCTCCATACACACTCCCACTCAAGGACTGTGCACCGGCTGTTCCCTCTGCCCTTCCGCCCAGTCTACTACAACAACCTCCCTCATCTCCTTTGAGTTTCAGTCAAATCCCACTTTCTCACTAAGGTCTAACCTTACTACCCTATTAAAACTAACAACCCAATTCCCTTCCCTTCTCTAGTTTTTCTCTTCCTGTATCCCACGTCAGCTTATACTATACTGTATAAATTACTTCTTTGCTTTCAAAAGTAGAAAGTAATTATGGGGGTATGTGTGGTGGGGGAAGAAGCGAAGATTTTAGAAGAGCAAGAAAGCAGGATTATCCACTGAAGGAGATGACACAAGCTCCCTAGAGCAAAAAGCTCCATGTGGTTTTTCTTATGCTTAAAAGAAAGCATCTCACGTCTACAAAGTATGACCTTACTTGTTTGAAGTCATGGTAGGACAAAGGCAGCCATCCTCTTTGACAGAAACTGAAGCTTTGGGAAGGCCTCGCTCAGGCTACAGGCGTGATGGTGGACGGCTGGACTGGCCAGCCAGATCTGTCAAATCCACCAAGGCCATCACCATCACCAAGGTGACAGGAGCCAGGCCTGATCTGGCTGGCTGGCACTCTATACTCAGAATCAAGAGTATCTGCCCTTAAGAGATACAGACAGTGATGTTACTGAGCATCTACTGCTCGTGGAGAGGCAGCATAGAACAGTCAAAACTAGCGAAGGTCTGGGATTCAGGCAACACTGAAGCTTGCGCTCAGATCTCGATTTAAGTCTGATTCTCTTTTTACATTAACATGGCCGCTTCTCACATCTGGCGGGGAGAGAGGGCTGTAGAAGTTGGAGTCTCTTACGGAGTTTCTGTAGCACCTTCAAACCTGAAATACTCACACCTGTGTTAGGCAATGTTCTGGGGCAACTGAGAACCTTCAGCTGAGACAACAGCCACTTTTTAGTTTCTTCGGTGTTTCTCTTGCTCCATGATCTGAAGCCTGGATTGCGCCTCTACCTTACCAGGCAAGTTCTCGTTTCTAATGAATGCTATGTTCCAAATTCCAAATATCCTACTTCCAAGCACACTTTTTGAAACAGCCTGTGAGTAGGTCTGAGATACATTCACCTTATACTATCTGGTTCTGTGGGTCCACGGGAGGCGAGGCAGTAAATGAGCCCATTCCTATGTTCCCTCTTGGGTTAACTCTAGGACACTAATTCTGATCCAGCCCAGCGCCTCTGAGTCATCAACTCCCATTATCAGAGGACGCAAATGGACAGTAGTTATTGGATGATTACAGTGTGCCCAGTGTGAAGTCACTAACAGCAGGGCCTGTCACTCCAGAAAAAAATGTGCTTGACTAACTCAAGACTTTAATACTGGAGCCAAAACTCACTAGTGATCTTGTCAGGCAGTGAATGGGCAATAGGAGACTAGTTACTTCATTTAACCCCAATAAACAGACCCTAAAAGCCTCCCTGGGCATACTATAATCGCCTGGAACCATGACCTCGACTACGCAATGGTTTTCTAACTGGCTTCCCTGCTGCCTTCAGTGTACCCTTCATCTTCTAAATTGCCTGGAGAGAGATCTTCTGAAAACTCCCATCTGATCACGTCATTTCTCTACACGAAAACTTTCAATGGTTTCTCACTGCCTATGAATAAGGCGCACGAGGCTTTCCCTCAACTGCTTTTTCTGTCTGCCTTTGTAGACAGAAGAGAGTCTCCACGTCTCTCCCCGAGACAGTTATGTACATTGCTATACCTCTGAAACAATGGACACCATGCCAACATGTGTCTGGCGTCACTGTCTATGCCTAGCCTCTCCTCCAAACTCAGCTTACTGAGAGTCTCTCATGCTTCAAGCTGGGCTCAAATACACCTCTTCCTATGGGGACTGCCCCATTACCTCAGAGAAAGTGACCCATTTTTGTGCTTCTTTTGTGCCAATGAAGTCTGCAAAATATCAACTCTGAAGGGCTCAATGGCAAAAATGTTTTATTCATATTTTTGAGAAAAAACAGCCAGATTACTAACTGGTAATGACAGCTAAAATCATGTTATTAGCCAAAGATAAAAACCTTTATTAAAGACTCACCAGTTGTAATCTGCTCGCTAAATGCAGGGCTCATTTAGTGGGAACATGTATCTTAAACTTGGCCATTGATCAGTTGATACCTTAATGGCACAGAACAAAACTGCATTAAAGTATTAAAGCCACTGACCACTGTTTTGCCATTTTAGTGCAGCTCTTATGGAAAATGCAGTCAATCATTTCTGACACTAGAGCAGTGATTTTCTAGGTCTCGAATACATTGCTTACATTAGAATCTCAAGACAAAATGAACTCCTTTTCCATGAAGCCATCTTTTCATGGTCTGCAACTCAGTGGGGAAGATGATCAAATTAAAATTAGACCTTGTTTCATTTCTAGAATCACATGATCAATTACAAGTTTTTCTGTTAATACTGGCTCTAAACTGGAAAAAAGCCTAAAAAATACCACTTCCTTTTAAAGTAAAACCTGAGTATCATTTAGCCTCTTCTTGCTTCACAAATCCTGCTAATTTTACTTTCTAAATATTACATTTCTCAGATACCCTATCACAAGCCACCACCTGACCTCCCCCCACTTCAGGCTGCCATTGTTATCTCTTCCCTGAACTACTACATTGCCCTGACCCTCATTCTCCCAAACTTGCCGACATACAGAGCATGGCACCGGCATCTGGGGAGGGCCTTCCTGCTGCCTCATAACACGGCGGAGAGCACCACATGATGAGATGGCAGGAGCATCCCCTTCCTATAAAGCCACCAATCCCATCATGGGGTTCCCACCCTGATAACCTTACCTAATCTAAATTACTCCCCAAAGACGCCACCTCCACAAATCATCAACAAGAATTTGGGGATAAAGTTTCCAACAGATGAAATCTGGGAGACACATTGACAAAGGGCCTTGAAGGGCATATAACATTACAACAGACAGACACAGTGGACGGAGAGAGGGACGATGAAGCAGGGGAAGCGCTGTTCAGCTAGACCTACAAAATGGAATGGAGAAATGTTTACTCTCTGAATAAGCTGGTATATACGAAGGGCCTGTGGGGACAATCTTCTTTTTGTTGAGAAGATGCCTTGCTAGGTGCCAGAGGGGAAAATACCCGAGTCTGAAGGGCTTTACACTGAGTGGAAATGTTTTGTATTTGGCAAGAGGAAGGATTTGCTTGTTGCTCCAGAGATGGAAGGAGAAAGATGTGAAAAGTCAAAGCAGCACCGAAAGACAAGGTGTTTCACTCAACTAAGAGAAAACCAACCATGGAGAAACCTGGCAGCCAACTCCACGAAAATTTAAGAATCTTTGTTTTTGAAAATTCCAACCAATTCAAATTGTTTTTGTCAAGTTGCTTGATTCCTTAATTTGCAAAAACATCATCATCATTGACAACAGCAGCAGCCACTCTTGCTGAAAATAGAAAGTGGTTCCATTTCTTGCCTGTCTTGAAGTCGTTTATGGCCCCAGGGGAAAAAAACAATCTAAATTCGCCATCTCAATGACATATATCCCAGTATATTTCACACACTGGTCCTAAAATCTGGAAATTTAGCAAGTAGTTATGTAAGAAGTGGTTCATTCCACGGAAAATCACTTTGGGGAGAATCTTGTCAAAACCAATCCCTGTCTACATAAAATATGGTACCTCTGAGTTTAGGTTTTACTGGCTGAGTGCTACATAAATGCAATAAAAGCTTTTGATATTGTTTTTCTTTGCAATAAATATCCACTTTAGCAAATTGGAAAGGAGAAGGAAACTGGGTTCTAGAAAGAGTAAATTATCTGTAACTCGGAACTCAGCATGGGTAATCACTGTGCAAACCAGCACAGGCTTAGGTTCAGAGCCCCAGAGCAGCCCATTTGCAGCTGCCTTGTGAGAAGGTTCTTCACCAAAAGAGGCTGGCTGGGCAGCCTGTAACAGTGGAGAGGTCAAGACCAGTTCACTGCTGGAGGCCAGCCTCCCTGCCCTCTATTCCCTTTGCCTCTTTGCTTAAATGATCACTCAGACATGCAGATGGGTTTGTAAAGTCCCAAAGTCAGCCTGAAAGAGTATTAAGTTGTTTGCTTTATTAACACAAAGTAAATATGCATAACTACCTTCAAAATGCAATCAGTGGCCTTTCGAGTAAATAAGTCTTGGGGATCCCATTCACAAGCTGGGATGCCCTCCCTGCCCATGGCAGGATATGAGAGGCTGCTGAGCTGTCGCTACCAAGGAGATTTAATGATGTCCCTGCATGTGCATAAAGAACACACACCCTCTGTCTCACACATAAACACCTCTCTCTCACACACATAGGAAAGGAGCTGTCATCATCCAGAAATATGGTGACCTCTCCCCTAAAAATTTAGCCCATTTGTAATTTGGGAGAAGAAATGATAGATTGCTGGGGAGAGGTGACTATACTATGAATATTCTCACTGGCAGAAGGACAATGCAAAGTTGCCCCCTCTGGCAGAATCAGTTTTAGGGCTGGGCCAAGCTGAGAGGGACTTTGATAGGAAAGAAGCCAGGTAGTGGGAAGCATGGGTTTCCTTACCTCCTCTCCCACCTCGATGTCTCGGACGGCTCGCAGTAAGAGGTGGGGCCCATTAAACACAACTGAACAGTTGGGGTCACAGCTGTGATTGAGCAAGGAGATACTGGAAAAAAAAAGGGGAAGACTGTCACAGCTCAGCAGGTAGGGTCAAATAACTAAATTTAACAAATGCAGTGGGTAAAACACACCTTACTTTGGGTGGGCAGCAGAGGTAGGGTCGACAGGACACCAGGAATGGAGTATTTGGGGTGCATTCACAGAACTGTCACTAGCGCATTTCCTGTGAAGTTCAATTCTCCCCAAGATGCAGGGTAATTAGGGAATTCTATCATTTAATAATAAAAAAAAAATTCGAAGTCCTTTTTGGGGATTAGGGCATAGCTGGCTGATTAGATAGTAGCCAAGAAGGCAACCCAAAATGAAGGTGGGGAAAAAAACTGACTCACAAAGAAATACTCTGAGAGGGCTGGATGCAGTGGCTCACACCTGTAATCCCAGCACTTTGGGAGGCTGAGGTGAGTGGATCATTTGAGGTCAGCAGTTCGAGACCAGCCTGATCAACATGGTGAAACCCTGTCTCTATTAAAAATACAAAAAAATTAGCCGAACGTGGTGGCACATGCCTGTAGTTGCAACTACTTGGGAGGCTGAGGCAGCAGAATTGACTGAACCAGCAAAGCAGAGGTTGCAGTGAGCCAAGATCACACCACTCCAATCTGAGTGACAGAGCAAGATTCCATCCCACAAAAAAAAGAAAAAAAAAAAGAAAAAAAAATACTCTCAGAGATAATGGGATGCAGCAGTCAAGATACCATCGGCCTTTCCCATAGGATCTCATTCGTTGAGCTCCTTTGGAGAAATGGCTGTCTTTGCTAGAACATCCACAGTGAAGATTAATTAGAAATATTTCCTCTTAAATAGACAGCTGATGTTATTTTGCCAGCTACATTGTGATGCACCCTGGGCCATCGTCCAGTCATTTTATTACCTGGGAGGTACATTTTTTACCATCTGGGAAACAAAATGGATTTAAGCTGCTCTCATCAATTGATACTAATTAGAATGAGCACTTATTATGTGGAAACTTTCTTACATTTAATCCTCACAACAGTCTTATGAGGATCATTTACCGGGCAAGAGACTAATACACAGAAATTAAATGACTTGCTCAAGAACATACAACCAGTAAGTGGTGACAGAATTTGGACCATGTGGCCTGAACTCAGAGCCCACGCTTTGAATCATTCAATATTACTGCTTTTTGAGAACCACTACCAATAGACCTGACCTATGGTTAATCACAATGGTGAGAAATAAGAAAAAAGGCTGGATTCTTAGATTCACAATTATTAGAAAGTCTACATTTGTATTTACACTCTTATGGCATAAAAACCAAACGGAACTGGGAGTGACTGTAGTGCTTGTGGAAAGAGTTTCATAGCTCAGCGATGAGGGTCAGCTCAGCAAAAAGCATTCAGGGGCCAGAGCCTGGGAGTTTTCTTGCCTCCACGAGTGACAGAGTTCACTGTATACCAACTCAAAATACAAAATGAACCCAACTGATGTGTATGGTGAATCTGGTGAAATAATCACGTGCTTCAGCTCAGGAAATTGGGAAATGAGATCAGTGGAGGGGTGAGGTGATAACCAAAGATCAGCCTGATGGTTAATTAGCACCCACAGCCCTCAACTTCTTCACCCACAGTCCCCTTGAGAACAAGAATTTAGATCTGAGATCTACCTCTTTGTTAATACCACAGCATATATTGTGGGGTTATAAAATTATTTTCTTTAAACTTAACATTTTCCATTTTTTTTTGTAATTTACTGCTAAGTTTTAAGCTTGGCTCTTGAACCAGCTGCTGCAACTGCCTTTCTAACTACCCACAAAGGGCTGGGGATTTAGGTGGGAAGGAAAGCTGTGTCTTCCAGTAAATGAAGCACCATACACTATACCTAGGATATAGGCCAACACCAACTTCCTGCATCTCTGCATTACAGATGGTGAAAGAGTTGCAGATCACCTGTAAAAACAAGGAGGAAAACCATCAATATTACTAGAGTCACTTAAATTTCACAGCCAAGAGAATAAAAATTTTCAAAATCAAATGTAGGAGCGTCTTCGTAGTTGCTTAGGAAAGATTCAAGCCAAACATGAATACTCTTTGATTTACAATAGAATTTATCTGGGATATACTCCCACTAAGAACATCAGGTGGCTACGTGTAGAAATAACAACCTCCTGGGAAGAAAAAAAGAGACTTAAACCACCACAGGAACTATTAATTTCGGTCTCATTATCCACTACACCTCAAGTTACAATTACATGAAATGTTCAAAATTCAGAATACAAGCAAGCTATTTATTGAAAACTAGATCTCTACCATACATGATTTTTCAGTCAAACAGCATGCAGGTTCCAAATGCCACTGTGTATCTGTTGAGTAAGAACCACTTGTCTCTTACTCCTACGAAATGAGAAGTATACCCTGAGTGAGCCTGTGATCCACGTTGATGAAGGCCACAGGGGGCACTGGAAGCCATTTAGCCGAGCCACGGCATTCTCTAGGAGTCCATCGCTGGGTGTATGGCACAGTCCTATGTCTTAATGTGGAGATGGAGCAAGAGCAATAAAAAATGCAGCCACTGTGCTCAAGAAACTTAAAAACCTCTTTTGTGAAATAAAATTGACGTATGAAGCCACACAGAACCATGGAAAGAGCACTGGACCACAATCAGGAAATCTAAATCCTGGCTATACATCACTGCTTCAGACAGGTGCTAGGGAAAGAGCAGTGAAGAAAGAACCAAAGTTCCTGCCTTCCTGGAGCTCAAGTTCTAGCTGAAGAGATGGATTTAAAAGAAAAAACAAACCCAATGATAGAAAACTGTCACATGTAGATAAATACCAAACAGAGAAACAAGGTCCTTGCAGAGAGACGGTTGTCAAGAAAGCCCTTTAGGATAAACTGACATTTAAGCAGTGACCTGAGGGACTGCTGAAATGGACGTGTGTAAATACATAGGTGATGAAGGTTCGTATCAGGAGAAGGAGCAAGTGCAAAGGCCCTAAGCTAGGAATGCCCTTGGTGACAGAGGAACAGCAAAGAGGCTACTCTGACCAAAGCAGTCGGTAAGCAAAGGGCAAATACCAGATCAAAGACAGAGCCAGATCATTCGGGGCCTCACTGCCATGCTGGATTTTGTCCAGAAGGAGATAGAAAGCCACTGGGTTTTGGGCCGAGGCATAAAGAAATCTGACTTCTGCTTAAAAGGCTTGTTCTGGCTGTTGTATAGAGAATGGGCTATAAGAAGGTGAATGGAAGTAGAGAAAATGGTTAGGAGGTCACTGCTAGAGCCCAGGTGACAGATGCCGGTGACTTGGATGTCAGTGGTGGGAGAAGTGGGTACACAGCCAACAGGACTTACTGCAGGACTGCTTATGGGGAATGAATGGAATTAAGGATAATACTCGAGTTTTTGGCCTAAACAAATGGACTATCATAGCTACCATTTATTAAGATGAGGAAGAATTTCACAGGAACCAGATTGGTTATAGGGAGTTGAGAGGAAGTCCCACAGATCTGTTTTGGTTAGGTTAAATTTGAAATCCAAGCAAAGACTAAGAATGAACAATTGAAGTTGACAAGGGGAGATGCGGCTAGAGATATAAATTTAGGATGAAACATGACAAAGACCATTAAAAAAAAAGTAGAAGAGGCTAAAGATTTGAGATGAACCAGTAGCTACAAATGGATGCTGACTTGCTATCGTTTCTGTAAAGGAAAAAGTGATGACAAATTTTCTCCGATCAGGTTTACATGGAAGAACACGAAGTAGGAAAAACATTGAGTCCGCTAAGACTCTTGCACTGCTCTGAACAGCTTTATATGAAATCCAGTGCAACCTATCATGATTTGGCATTTTTCTCTCTAAATATATGATAAAATTGCAATTTCAAATCAGGAGAAAATCTGTACAGACATATTTGTAAATAAATACCAAATTGCTTTAAGGACATCTATTTTGCATTAAGCTACAAGAGTATATTATCTATATATACTTACATATAAAATGGATGGTAAAAATATAGGACAAAAAGTCCTATGTTTAATTTTTGAAATTTTAAACTTTTTAACATTTTTAAATTTTTGAATTTTTAAATGGGTATGATTTGGGGAGAAATATAAGTTTTAACACATATCTTAAAGTATAATAAGAACTTCAGCTGAAATAGTCCACAAACAAAAAAACCAGGTCAAACACATTTAATCTGTTACCTTTTGAATCAAAACAACATTGTTTTTTCCTGAACTATGAAGCAAATTAAAGATTTTTTTCAAAATGGGAAAAATCTTTTATCAGTTTTATTCCTTCAGTGTATTCTGATGGATTCTGATGGAATGTTTAAGAAGGAAACACTAACAAGGGGAGATGTTAACTTGCTTGCCTCTTCCACTGGGAAACTTTTCCTGATTTTCTAACATGACTTCCCTCTTTAGCAGCATTTATCATACTGGATCATTATCTGCTCACTTACTTGCCATCATACACAACTAGATCGTTAAATACTTGGAAGGCAGACATAGTGTTTCATTCGCTGCTATATTACTGTATCTAGCACAAAGCCTGGCAAACAGAAGACACTAATAAACGTATTTTCTTTTTTCAGAGACAAGATCTCACTCTGTCACTCATGCTGGGGTGCAGTGGTGCAATCACGGCTCACTGCAGCCTCGAACTCCTGAACTCAAGCAATCCGCCCTCATAGCCTCCAGGGTAACTGGGACTACAGGCCTGCACCACCATGCCTGACTAATTTTTTAAAACTTTTTGAAGTGACAGAAGTCTTGCTGTATTGCCCAGGCTGATCTTGAACTCCAGGCTTCAGGTGGTCCTCCCATCTTGGCCTCCCAAAGTGCTGGGATTACAGGAAAGAGCCCTAGCTCCTGGATTTCATCTGCATTAGTCAGAGTGTTATGTGTGTTAGTCTTTCTGGGTTAGTAAATAGAAAGTTTAGTTTTTTGCCTACTCTCACTTTTATTTAAAATGCTGGCTCCATTCAGCGCTATTTCAATTAACAACCTGACAGGCAATATTTTGACATGCACACCTGATAGCAACAGTGGATATGTGGCAGCTCTCTGGCTTTTTTAACGAAAGAATAGGTAGATAAAATGTCCATGTATGCTCAGTAATTTGAAAGGAATTTCTCTTTATATCAAGAATTAAAAGAATGGGAATAAAGCCCAGAAATAATAGTTTAAACATTTTTCAAAGTATTGACTTAGTGAAAATAGTTTTCTTAGGGAACTGCACAGGTTAAAACAATGAATGCATACTTCGCAAAAAGGTAACATTTAGAACAGAATATTAATGGTACTATTTCAATAAAAATAAATGTAACTGGGTTAATGAACTCTTTCTAAAAATTAGGCTTGAGGTTGGGTGCATTAGTTCATGCTTATAATCCCAGCACTTTGGGAGGCCAAGGCTGGCAGATCGCCTGAGGTTGGGAGTTCGAGACCAGCCTGATGAACATGGAGAAACCACATCTCTACTAAAAATACAAAATTAGCCTGGCATGGTGGTTCATGCTTGTAATCCCAGCTACTCAGGAGGAGAATCAGGTACTAGGCAGGAGAATCGCTTGAACCCGGGAGGCAGGGGTTGCAATGAGCTGAGATCACGCCACTGCACTCCACCTTGGGCAACAAGAGTGAAACTCCATCTCAAAAAAAAAAAAAATTAAGCTTGACTATTGCTTTAAAAGTTTTTACCATGTCTTCAAACTAAAACGCATATTTATTTTATTATTGAATATAAAGTTATATTTACTTTTCATCATTTTCCTTTAAACTAACTGAAAGCCTTCATATACAACATTATAGTTTTTCTAGATGACAAAAATCTAGTGAGCTGTTATTGAGCCTCTGTGTTTTATTAAAAAAAACTACAGTAACATTTAAAGTGTTCTGTGAACAAACTTCTTATGTCTTTTAGTTCAGAGTCTAGGTTCAGAATCTGACATTTGTGTTCTGAGGTTAAAAATTTCCCTGTACAATAGACACAAATAACAATCAATACCAACACACAAAGTGAATACCTCAAAAACCTTATAAAATATGCATATTATGGTGTATTCAAATTTCACATTTTTTCCTGAAATTCTTAGGACTAAAAGCTTTGTTTGTAGCAGAAGTTAAACTGAGATACTTGCAACACAAATCACTACTATGCCATTGCCTTGCAACAGTAAACACAACAGCCATAAGAGAACACACGACCCAAGCAGAGCTGAGCAATTCCACACCGTAACACAAGAACCTATCCGCTTCCCAGCCCCCCTCCCCTAATACACAGCCTATTTCAAGTAATACTTTCAATTTCTATATATATATAAATTGTGTATATGTGTATGTGTGTGTGTGTGTGTGTGTGTGTGTGTGTGTGTGTATATATATATATATATATAAATTTAAAACACATTTAAAAAGAAGGGAATTCAGTTTCTGAACCCAACTATAAAGTGGTTTCCTCAAAGACCATTTGCCTCTCCTTTAAAACTTCCCTATCTAAACAAAACACACCAGTAGAACGTTTGGCACACAAGACTTTAGGCATATCAAGTTGACTAATTAGAGGGACTAAATGTGAATTTTTGAAAAGGAGTTTAATGCACTTAGTTTTATTAAACTCTGTGGACAGTAGGAGGAAGAGCTGGCAGGTATGAAAACCAAAAGCAGAGGCTTTTACACTAAATAATTGCCTCTGCCCTCCCACTCCTAGAAAGAATATTTCTCTAACTTTAAAAGTACAGTAAGCATTTTAATCAGGGTGTAATTTTCTCTATCCACAGAACATGACCGGTTATTAAGCAAAGATTTTTTCCAGAATCTTCTCATAAACCTTAAGAGATTAAAAATTCTATCTCCCAATCCCTCCTTATCCATATGGCAAATATTCATCCATCTTTCAGGACTCAATTCAGACCTGTCCTGTCCCACTTCCTCTTGGTCACACATTTACAATTTTTGCTAACCCTGGAGAAAGGGTTTGAAATCTCTAAGCCAGAACAATAGCGGGAGGGAACCAGGCTGGCGAGGGAGGTCAGCTCAGGAGAGGAGAGGAAGTACCTCCCAAATGATGATTCGCAAATCCCAGGATCCACATGTGTTTCCAGAAGACTTAGAGATTACAGGTGATTTCGGCATCTGTTTCAATTTCCATTTTTAAAAAATCGGTAACAGAAGGAATGACCACACTACATTTCCCTTTACCAGGAAGTTACTGATAGTCTCCTATTTTTCAGCGAGCATTCTTTAAGGTTGTGGGGGCAAAGGCCCACACTCATGACTCAGTCATTGACCTGCATCTTCACTACGCTGCTAGTCTGTGACAGTTTGACATTATCGAGTTTTCCACTGTTTCTTAGTCATGTTATTTCACTTGCAAACCTAATAGATCCCTGATGAAAGAGAGAAGCAAGTGGTAGACATGATCCTAAATGCACAATGTAGACAAATGGGATTGCATCAAACTAAAAGTCTTCTGCATAGCACAGGAAATGATCAATAAAGAGAAAAACCCACAAAGTGGGAGAACACATTTGTAAACCATACATCGGATAAGGGGTTAATCTCTAAAGTATATAAGGAACTGAAACAACTCAATATCAAGAACACAACCCAATTTTAAAATGGGCAAAGGATTTGAGTAGATAATTTTTCAAAAGAAGACATATAAACGGTCAAAAGATTCATGAGAAGATGCCCAATATCACCGATCATTGGGAAAAGACAATGTAAAACCACAATGAGGCATCGCCTCAAACCTGTTTCATCAAAAACACGAAAAATAGATGTTGGTGAGGGTGTGGAGAAAAGACAGCTCCTGTGCACTGGTGGGAGTCTAAATTAGTCCAGCTATTATGAAAAACTGTAGAGACGCTACTAGAAAACTTAAAAATAGAAATGCCATATAATCGAGCAATCCCATTTCTGGATATATATCCAAAATAACTGAAATAAGAGATATCCACACTCCCACTCTCAGGTCCATCACAGCATTTTTCACATTAGCCAAGATATGTAATTCACCTAAGTGACCATCAACAGATAAAGAAAATGTAGTATATATACACAAATGGGAGTACTAGTCAGCCATAAAAAAGAAGAAAATTCTGTCATTTGCAATAACGGCAATGAACCTGGAGGACATTATGTTAAGTGAACTAAGGTACAAAAAGACAAATAATGCATGATCTCACTTATATGTGGAATATTAAAAAGTCAAACTCAGAGAGAGGTCCAAGACGGCCGACTAGCAGCAGCTCAGGATTGCAGCTCCCAGTGAAGGTGCAGGGACTGAGTGGACGCCAGACTTCCAGAAGAATTTTTGTTGCCTATGGACTAGGAGATTCCCAGCGGCGGAGCCCCACGGGTCGCCAGGGCGACTCTTTTGGCCAGCACGGCTGTTTTGCCAGTGTCCTGGCGTGGTGGTTCTCAGTGCAGAGTATACCGGACTGGGTGCCCTTTTAGTTGGCGTTAGGAGCTCCGGGAAGGCAGCGTCACCCATTCAGCTGATTGAAAGGGGACTGAAGCGGGGAGCCAGACTGGGAGATTCCTGGGCAGAAAAGTGCCATGAATCTCAACGCTGCTGTTTCAGCTGGCTCAGTCACCACATGGGAAATTGCATAGATCCCGCCACCTTTTCGGCGGGTGACTGGGGCACCTGGGAGAGAATCGACCATTCAATTAGGAAAAGAAAAAAATGGGGCTCTGAGGCGGGGAGCCAGATGATCTGGCCGGCTGGTCCCAACCCCACAAAAAAAAAACAGCAACTGGAAACGCTGATGGTTGAGAGTTTCACAGGAAGCACAGTTCAGCTCTGTGGGGGAGGGGTGTCCGCCAAAGGAAAACAAACAGAAATAACATCACCACCACCAAGCTGGATGTCCACTCAGAGACCCAATCTGAAAGTCAGCAATTACAAAGATGACAGATGGATAAATCCACAAAGATGGGAAGAAACCAGCACAAAAAGGCTGAAAACATCCGAAACCAGAATGCCTCTCCTCCTTCAAGGGATAGCAGCTCCTCATCAGCAAGGGAACAAGACCTGATGGAGAATGAGTGTGATGAATTATCAGAATCAGGCTTCAGAAGGTGGCTAATAAGAAACTTCTGTGAACTAAAAGAACATGTTGTAGCCCAATGCCCAGAAACTAAGAACCTTGAAAAAAGGTTTGACGAAATGCTAACGAGAATAGACAATTTAGAGAGGAATATAAGTGAATTGATGGAGCTGAAAAACACAATACGAGAACTTTGTGAAGTATGCACAAGTTTTAACAGTCAAATTGACCAAGCAGAAGAAAGGATATCAGAGGTCGAAGATCAACTCAATGAAATAAAATGAGAAGGCAAGATTAGAGAAAAAAGGGTAAAAAGGAATGAACAAAGCCTCCAAGAAATATGGGACTATGTGAAAAGACCTAATCTATGTTTGATAGGTGTACCTGAATGTGACGAAGAGAATGAATCCAAGTTGGAAAATATTTTTCAGGATATTATCCAGGAAAACTTCCCCAACCTAGCAAGGCAGGCCAATATTCAAGTCCAGGAAATACAGAGAACACAACAAAGATATTCCTCAAGAAGACCAACCTCAAGGCACATAATTGCCAGATTCACCAGGGTTGAAATGAAGGAGAAAATACTGAGGGCAGCCAGGGAGAAAAGTCAGGTTACCCACAAAGGGAAGCCCATCAGACTCACAGCAGATCTCTTAGCAGAAACCCTACAAGCCAGAAGAGAGTGGGGGCCAATATTCAACATCTTTAAAGAAAAGAACTTTCAACCCAGAATTTCATATCCAGCCAAATTAAGCTTCATAAGTAAAGGAAAAATAAAATATTTGTGAACAAGCAAGTACTCAGAGATTTCAACACCACTAAGCCTGCTTTACAGGAGCTTCTGAAAGAAGCACTACACATAGAAAGGAAAAACCAGTACCAGCCTTTCCAAAAATATACCAAAAGGTAAAGAGCATCAACATAATGAAGAATCTACATCAACTAATGGGCAAAACAGCCAGCTAGCATCATATGGCAACATTAAACTCACATATATTATTATTAAACCTAAATTTAAATGGACTAAATGCCCCAGTCAAAAGACACAGACAGGCAAATTGGATAAAAAACCACAACCCATCGGTATACTGCATCCAGACTCATCTCACATGCAAGGATACACAAAGACTCAAAACAAAGGGATGGAGGAAGATTTACCAACCAAATGGAGAGAGAAAAATAAATAAATAAAAAGCAGGAGTTGCAATTCTCGCCTCTGATAAAATAGACTTTAAAGCAACAGAGATCAAAAGAGGCAAAGAAGGATATTATATAATGGTAAAAGGATCAATGCAACAAGAACTATCCTAAATATATACGCACCCAATACAAGAGCACCCAGATACATAAGGCAAGTTATTAATGACTTATAAAGAGACTTAGACTCCCACACAACAATAGTAGGAGACTTCAACATCACATTGTCAATATTAGACAGATCAACGAAACAGAAAATTAACAAGGATATTCAGGACTTGAACTCAGACCTGGAACAAGTAAACCTAATAAACATTTATAGAACTTTCCTCCCCAAATCCACAAAACATACATTCTTATCAGTACCACATCACACCTACTCTAAAAGTGACTACATAATTGAAAGTACATCACATCTCAGTAATTACATAGCATTTCACGGGTTTAAATGAAACATTAGCTGGCTGCTTGTTATTTTCCTCCCTTATTCCTTCCTGTCTCCATTATTAAGCACAATTATTGGCATAAAAAGAGGTTTTCTATACCCATTTTTAGACTGCATTCTAGCCTGGGCAATAAAGCAAGACTCCTGTTCTCTCTCCTTTCTCTACCTCTTTCTCTCTTTCATTCTTTTTTTTCTTTCTCTCTTTTTTTCTCTCAAAAAAATAAAAAATAAAAAGTCAAACTCATAGTAATAGAGTACAATGGGGGTTACCAGAGGCCTGGGCTGGGGGGAGAAGTGGGGAGATGTTGGTCAAAGGGTGCAAAGTTTCATCTTATGCACAAGAGGAGTAAGTTCCCGAGGTCGGCACAGCATGGTGACCACAGCTAACAATAATAAGCTGTACAGATTCCGAAGTTTCTAAGAAAAAACGTCAAATGCCTAGCCATAAAAGTGATGTGAGGTAAGGGATAGGCTAGATGAACTTCACATAATCATTCCACCTTGTATACATTTACAAAAATTCACATTGTACTCTACAATTATCTGTCAACTTAAATAAGATGGGAAAGCAAGGATGTTGAAAAACAAAGGGAAATATGTAAAATGACAATTCTATAAATTTGTCTCAAGATGCTTTATACCATGACTTTTTTGGCTGAAATTCTAACATAGCACCTCAAGACATCCCTAATATTTGAAAAAATGTTAGAGAACATACATTGAATATATAATTTATTTTTTTGTAGATAGCATGAAGACTATTAAAGTCTCCAGTATGTTATTTGAAATGTGCTTACACTTAGCTACCTAAAACTTCTTATTTATAACTTAGAAAAAGAACAAAGAAATTATTAAATATAATCCAGCTGGTTTCTTAAAGAGTAAATTATAAGAATGTTTAACATCAGGTCATAAATGCAATATGCAACCTAAGGCCCGAAGCAAAAATATTTCATTTAAAACTCTGTGTTGATTAAGGCCAGGTGCAGAGGCTCACTCCTCTAATTCCAGTACTTCAGAAGGCCAAGGTAAGTGGATTGCTTCAGCCCAGGAGTTTGAGGCCAGCTTGGGCAACATGGCAAAATCCTGTCTCTATAAAAAATACAAAAAGTTAGCTGGGTATGGTGCCATGCACCTGTAGGTCCAGCTACGCAGGAAGCTGAGGTTGCAGTGAGCCATGATCACGCCACTGTACTCCAACAAGACCCTGTCTTCCCCCCCCACACACACAAAAAAAACTGTATTAATGTTTTTACAAAGCTAATTTACAGCAAGTTAAAGCATGTAATATCACATGATAAATGATAAAACTAAAAATGTTTTTATAGGCCGGGCACGGTGGCTCATGCCTGTAATCCCAGCACTTTGGGAGGCCGAGGCGGGTGGATCACAAGGTCAAGAGATTGAGACTAGCCTGGTCAACATGGTGAAATACTGTCTCTACTAAAAATACAAAAAAATTAGCTGGGCATGGTAGCGCATGCCTGTAATCCCAGCTACTCAGGAGGCTGAGGCAGGAGAGTTGCCTGAACCCAGGAGGTGGAGGTTGCGGTGAGCCGAGATCGCGCCATTGCACTCCAGCCTGGGTAACGAGACAGAAACTCTGTCTTTAAAAAAAAAAAAAAAAAAAAAAAAAATTTCTTTATATACTATGAATATTAAAAATTTTATAAATTCACTGGATAATACAAGCCAAGTAAAAAATAAAATAATATTACTTAAGAGAAAACTTTTTATCCCATCACATATGACAATATACTTGGGAATTTGTCTTTCTGGACTGTGGTACATTTAACTGTTTTCACAACTGCAATGGTGTCTGTCCCATTTCAAGCTCTGGCCACAAGTAAGTCTGCAATGCATACCAGACATACAAAACACTCAACAATCCCTTGTCAAGGCTAAAATCAGTATCAAGGCCATTATCGTAAGGAATGGCAATCATAAAGTTCTGCTTTCTATTTTACATCTCCCCCACAGTCAAACTGCCAAATATTAGCAAATGAAGCCCCTTTATGTAACATATTTGCTTTCTAAAATCCAGACAGATTTTCATTTTCTAAGCGCTTTTCTTACAACAGAACTTATACTTTAAACAACTGTCTTTGATAACAGAAAGCAAAATAGTCACAAATTTGTCCACTGTTCCTTCCTTGAGGCTGTTATCTGGCACCTCACCTCCTTAATGCCATCTGATGAAACAGACACTACAGATGTCTGTCAAATATGTATAAAAGTATAAAGCTCTGCGACATAATTTTCATTGTTTCATTTTCCTCCCACATCCTGAGGCTCAGAAATACTATGAAATTCTTAAATAATTTATTACAAGATATTGTTATAGGTTTCTATAGCTCTGCAGTAACATTCTTTTGTGCTACCAATTTCATTTAGATGTGCTCCTATCCAAAAAGTTTATCACAATGAACTGAACTTTCTCTCATGTATCACACTTAAAGATTCTTTTGTTCAGGTGAAATCTTCAAAAACATTCTCTTCTATGATAATCTAGTTTCATTATTCTCTTTCCAAGTAAGTGGTGGAGAACTCCACCCCTGGCCAGTGTCAGTATTCTTCACTGTAATTTGTCTCAGTTTCAGTACTCAATTCCAAAATGAAGGATGCTAAGTGGTATATTTCACCGACTGAAGTTGAATTACATATGGCAGCGTGTGGCTCAAATTATCTGTGTTTTTCCAACAAAGTAATTGAGAAAAGAAAACTGCAGAAAAATGTTACATGTGAAAGGTAAGTCTGAATACTAATCAACTGCTTACCGTAATCCCCAAGTGAAACACACAGCGTGTGCTGAGGTTCCTTTCACTATGTAGAAATTAAGGTGAGTATTCTCTCCAGGTGAACGTTTGGCAGGCAAGGGTCTGTCATGCTGATCATGCCTGGCATCTAGGGAGTGAAACCCAGAAGCATGTCTTTCACATGACAGCACGTGAAGTGTGCCGACTCACGCACTCTGCATGGGCCCACATGAAGGAATTCTGGGGACTAGTGCTTGGCTGTTTCTGGCAGCCAGTGGCAGTCGAGATGGGGAGCACCTCAGTGGGCCAAACCTTCTCTGGTTGCCCAAGCATATCTGATCCCTGGATACTGTCCAATAACCTAGTGGGCAGGAGCCGGGGAAGAACGAACATGGGTCAGAATAGAGAGTCACAACTTTAATTATGTGGTCGAGGCACCAAGTAACTAGTCTCTTAGGTCAGACAGCCCCTCTTTTGATCTCTCAAGGTATCCTCTTTTATTTTTGCGAACATAGAAATAAAAAATTCATTATGGCTTCATTCCAACCCCTACGCTGTCCCTTTGTCTAGAGGTAGCTCATAATTCTCCCTCCCCTCCTCTTCCAGCCACTTTTATAGATGGCCAGATACACAAAATAGGCTGGTGAGATTTTAGTGCAGGGACGTAATTTGATCATTTATCATCTTTCCTGGTCCCATTTTAAAGTAGTCACCATAATGAATACATAAATAGCACCCTTCTTAGCCTCTTTCATGACCAGATGCCTGAGCTGGCAACTAGCTACAGCGCCAGCACCCTGCCCTGCACCGCCTGGTGAGTCCTTCAAGGGAGGCTCCCCTTTCCTGACTCAGAGTTCATCAGAATGTGAAGAAAAGAGATGAGTCTGAGACCAACCTGGCCAACACAGTGAAACCCGATCTCTACTAAAAACAAAAAAAACTAGCCGGGTGTGGTGGCGCGTGCCTACAGTCCCAGCAACTTGGGAGACTGAGGCAGAATCGTTTGAACCTGTGAGGTGGAGACTGCAGTGAGCCAAGATCACACCACTGCATTCCGGCCTGGATGACAGAGTGAGACTCCATCTCAAAAAAAAAAGAATATGAAGAAAAGAGGCATGGCCGGGCGCGGTGGCTCACGCCTGTAATCCCAGCACTTTGGGAGGCCAAGGTGGGTGAATCGTGAGGTCAAGGGATTGAGACCATCCTGGTCAACATGGTGAAACCCCGTCTCTACTAAAAATACAAAACATTAGCTGGGCATGGTGGCGCGTGCCTGCAATCCCAGCTACTGAGGAGGTTGAGGCAGGAGAATTGCCTGAACCCAGGAGGCGAAGGTTGCGGTGAGCCGAGATCATGCCATTGCACTCCAGCCTGGGTAACAAGAGTGAAACTCCATCTCAAAAAAAAAAGAAAAGAGGCAATTTACAAAAGCAGATTAAACACGTATTTTCTTTTGTAATGGACACTGCTGAAAATACAGTTTGACAAACTCTTCTGAGCTAGTTAGTGGGGCCCTCTTGACTAAAAGCACCACAGAAGCTTCAGTTTAAAACAGACAAATCCTGGCCGAGAGGAGACAGGCTGACCGCTGGGTCCAGATCTGGTCCCCATCAGCTTTTCTAGTCTCTTCTCTAGTGTCTGCCTTCTCGTGTTTTCCTGTCTTCACACCTTCAGGCCTCTGCCAGGCGGAACTGCTGAGAATGGCCTTCCTCCTCTGTCTACTGAAATATCACTGGTCCCCTAAGACCAGGTTCAAAAGTCTCCTGTGGGAGGCCTTCATGTCACTAAAAAAGAGGAAGAGAAAGGGGCAGCTGCAGTCACCTGGCTCCAGCTGGTGCCGGGGAGACTGGGAGGAATTCCCCACAGCGCAGCCTAGCGGCTGTGGCTAATCATGGCCGGACTGTTTTCTTTAGGTGGGTCCCAGATCTCTCTCTCCTCACCTCTCCCTCTGGGAATTTCAGCAACTCCAGCCAGTGGTTTACAGACAGAACTTTGATCTCCCTGGCACAGAGCCACTGGGGGGAGGGGTAACGATGGTCTCTACATTCAGCAGAGTTAGTCTGTCCTGCCTGCTCTCTCTGAGGATTCCAGGCAGTGTGGACAAGGGAGAGTCCCCGCAGCGCACTGCACCTGCTCTGCCGGGGTGCAGCCACACCACTTCTTTAAGCAGGTCCGCAGGTCCCTGATCCTGTGCCTCCTGACTGGGCGAGACCTCCCAGCCGGGCTCACCAGATGCCTCCTACAGCAGCATTCTAGCTGGTATCACATCAGTGCCCCTCTGGGAGGAAGCTCCCAGAGTAAAGGGCAGGCAGCCATCTTTGCTGTTCTGCAGCCTCCACTGGTGACATCTCCAGGTGCGGGAAGGACCAGGCGAATAGGGTCTGGAGTGGACCCCCAGCAAACCACAGCAGTGCTATGGAAGAGGGTCCTGACTATTAAAACAAAACAAAACAAAACAGAAAGCAGCACCAATGACACCATCATCAACAAAAAAGATCCCACAAAAACCCCATCTGAAGGGCAGCAGCCTCAAAGATCAAAGACACACAAACCCACAAAAATGAGAATCAATCAATGCAAAAATGCTGAAACTGCCTCTTCTCCTTCAAACGATCACAACATCTCCCCAGCAAGGGCACAGAACTCAGCTAAGCCTGAGCTGGATGAAATGACAGAAGTAGGGTTCAGAAGGTGGGTAATAACGAACTTCACTGAGCTAAAGGATTTTGCTGTAACGCAATGCAAAGAAGCTAAGAACCATGATCAAACATTACAGGAGTTGTCAACCAGAATAACCAGTTTACAGAGGAACACAAATGAACGAGTGGAGCTGAAAAATACAACATGAGAACTTCACAATGAGGCCACACGCAACAGCTGAACAGACCAAGTGGAGGAAAGCATCTCAGAGCTTGAAGACGATCTTGCTGAAATAAGCAAGGCAGACAAGATTAGAGAAAAAAGAATGAAAGGAATGAATGAAACTTCTGAGAAATACTGGATTATACAAAGAGACCAAACCTACGGCTGACTGGGGTACCTGAAAGCGCCGGGGAGAACGAAATCAACTTGGAAAACATACCTCAGGGTATCGTCCAGGAGAACTTCCCCAACCTAGCAAGACAGGCCAACCTTCAAACTCAAAAATCCAGGGAATCGCACTAAAATACTCCATGAGAAGATCAACCCTGAGACTCATAATTCTCAGATTCTCCAAGGTCAAAATGAAAGAAAAAATGTTAAGGGCAGCCAGAGAGAAAGGTAAGGTCACATACGAAGGGAAGCTCATCGAACTAATAGCAGACCTCTCAGTGGAAACCCCACAAGCCAGAAGAGATAGGGGTCAATATTCAACGTTCTTTTTTTTGAGACAGAATTTCACTCTGTCGTCCAGGCTGAAGAGCAGTGGCATGATCTCGGCTCACTGCAACCCCTGCCTCCCAGGTACAAGTGATTCTCCTGCCTCAGCCTCCCACATAGTTGAGCTTACAGGTGCATGTCACCACACCTGGCTAATTTTTTTTTTTGTATTTTTAGTAGAGACAGGTTTTTGCTGTGTTGGCCAGGCTGGTCTCCAACTCCTGACCTCAAGTGATCCGCCTGCCCCGGCCTCCCAAAGTGCTGGGATTATAGGCATGAGCCACCACACCCAGCCTCAATATTCTTAAAGAAAATAACTTCCAACCCAGAATTTCATAAATGGCCATACTAGGTTTCATAAGTTAAAAAGAAATAAAACCCTTTTCAGACAAGCTAATGCTTAGGAAATTTGTCACCACCAGGCCTGCCTTGCAAGAGCTCTTGAAGAAAGCACTAAATATGGAAAAGAAAAACTGTTACTAGTCCCTACAAAAACACACTGAAGGACATAGACCAATGACACTGTGAAGCTGCTACACAAACAAGCCTACAAAGTAACCTAAGCTAGCATCATGATGACAGGATCAGCTTCACACCTAACAGTATTAACCTTAAATGTAAACAGGCTTAGTGCCCCAATTAAAAGACACAGATGGCAAGCTGGATCAAGAGTCAAGACACATCAATGTGCTGTATTCACGAGACCCATCTCACATGCAAAGACACACACAGGCACAAAGTAAAGGAATAGAGGAAAATTAACCAAGCAAATGGAAAGCAGAAATAAGGGGTTGCAATCCTGATGCACCCAATACAGGAGCAGTCTGATTCATATAAAAAGTTGAGACCTACAAAGAGACTTAAATTCCCACGCCATGATACTGGGAGACTAACACCTCACTGTCAGTATTAACCAGATCATGGAGACAGAAAATTAACAAAGCTATTCAGGACCTGAACTCCGCTCTGGATCAAGTGGACCAGGTATCTATAAAGTGGACAGGTATCTATAAAAATCTCTACCTCCCCAAAACAGAATATACATTCTTCCCTGTGCCACATGGCACTTCCTTTAAAATTGATCACTTCTAATTGTTTTACTAATTGGAAGTAAAACATTCCTCAGCAAATGTAAAGTAACTAAGAGCATAACAGTCTCTCAGACCACAGCATAAATTAGAACTCAAGATTAAGAAACTCACTGAAAACCACATGGCTACATGGAAATTGAACAATGTGCTACTGAATGACTCCTGGGTAAATAATGAAATTGAGGCAGAAATGAAGAAGTGTCTTGAAACTAATGAGAACAAAGAAACAATGTACAAGAATCTCTGGGACAGAGCTAAAGCACTGTGTAGAGGAATATTTATGGCACTAAAAGCCCACCTCAGAAAGCTAGAAAGATCTCAAATTGACCTCCTAAACTCACAACTAAAAGAACTAGAGAACCAAGAGCAAACAAACCCCAAAGCTAGCTGAAGACAAGAAATAACCAAGATCAGAGAGGAACTGAAAGACAGACAGAGACAGACAGACAGACAGAGACAGACAGACAGACAGACACACACACACACACACACACACACACTCACCTTCCAAAAAAAAAAAACAAAACAACAAATCCAAGAGCTGTTCTTTTTTGAAAAAAATTAGTAAAATAGGCCACTAGCTAGAATAAAAAAGGGAGAATAATCAAATAGACACAATGAAAAATTATAAAGGGTATATCACCACTGACCTCAGAGAAATACAGCCAACCAGAGAGTACATAAACTAGAAAATCTGGAAGAAATGGATAAGTTCCTGGACACATACACCCTCCCAAGACTGAAGCAAGAAGAAGTGGAATCCCTGAATAGATCAGTTACGAGTTCCAAAATTGAGGCAGTAACAGATAGCCTACCAACCCAAACCAACCTCAGAACAGTCATATTCACAGCTGAATTCTACCAAAGGTACAAAAAGGAACTGGCACCATTTCTTCTGAAACTTGACGGACTCCTCCCTAACTCATTTATGAGGCCAGCGTCATCCTGACACCAAAATGTGGCAGAGATACAACGAAAAACGAAAACTTCAGGCCAATGCTCCTGATGAACATTGACACCAAAATTCTCAATAAAATACTGGCAAACCGAAGCCAGCAGCACATCAAAAAGCTCATCCACCACGATCAAGCAGGCTTCATCCCAGGGATGCAAAGCTAGTTCAACACTCACAAATCAGTAAACATAATTCATCACATAACAGAACTAAAGACAAAAACCATATAATTATCTTAATAAATACAGACAATGCCTTTGATAAAATTCAACACTGCTTCATGTTAAAAACTCTCAATAAATGAGGCATTAAAGGAACATACCTCAAAATAATAAGAGCCATATACAACAAACCCACAGCCATTATCATACTGAATGGGCAAAAGCTAAAAACATTCCCCTTGAAAACCGCCACAAGACGAGGATGCCCTCTCTCTCACCACTCCTATTCAACACAGTATTAGAAGTTCTAACCAGGGCAATCAGGCAAGAGAAGGAAATAAAGGGTATTCAAATAGGAAGAGAGGAAGTCAAATTGTTTTTGTTTGCAGATGACATGACCCTTCATCTAGAAAACCCCATAGTCTAAGCCCAAAAGCTTCTTAAGTTGATGAGCAACTTCAGCAAAGTCTCAGGATAAAAAAAAAGTCAATGTACAAAAATCACAAGCATGCCTATACACCAACAGACATGCAGAGAGCCAAATCATGAATGAACTCCCATTCACAATTGCTACAAAGAGAATAAAATACCTAAAACACAGCTTACAAGGAAAATAAAGAACCTCTTCAAGGAAAACGATAAACCACTGCTCAAGGAAATATTTTTCCATTTGTTGGTGTCAAGAGAGGACACAAACAAATGGGAAAATATTCCATGCTTATAGATAGGAAGAATCAATATCACGAAAACGGCCATACTGCCCAAAGTAATTAATAGATTCAATGCTATTCCCATTAAACTATCATTGATATTCTTCACTGAATTAGAGAAAACTATTTTAAAATTCATATGAGGTCGGGCATGGTGGCTAACACCTGTAATCCCAGCACTTTGGGAGGCTGAGGCGGGCGGATCACGAGGTTGGGAGATTGAGACCATCCTAGCTAACACTGTGAAACTCCATCTCTACTAAAAATACAAAAAATTAGCTAGGCATGGTGGCGGGTGCTTGCAATCCCAGCTACTCAGGAGGCTGAGAGAGGAGAATTGCTTGAACCCAGGAGGTGGAGGCTGCAGTGAGCCGAGATCATGCCACTGCACTCCAGCCTGGGCAACAGAGCGAGGCTCCATCTCAAAAAAAAAAAAAAAAAAAAAAACGTATGGAACGAAAAAAGAGCCTGTATAGCTAAGTCAATCCCAAGCAAAAAGAACACAGCTGGAGGCATCATGCTACCAGACTTAAAACTATACTACAAGGCTACAGTAGCCAAAACAGCACAGTACTGCTACAAAAACAGACACATAGACCAATGGAACAGAATATAGAACTCAGAAATAAGACTGCACATCTACAACCATCTGATCTTCGACAAACCTGACAAAAACAACCAATGGAGAAAGGATTCCCTATTTAATAATGCACAAGAAACTGGTTAACCATATGCAGAAAACTAAAACTGGACCCCCATCTTATACAAAAAATAACTCACGATGAATTAAATACATAAATGTAAAACCCCAAACTATAAAAGCCCTACAAGAAAATCTCAGCAATATCATTCAGGACACAGGCATCGGCAAAGATTTCATGAAGAAAATGTCAAAAGCAATTGCAAAAAAGCAAAAATGGACAAATGGGACCTAATTAAAGAGCTTCTGCACAGCACAAGAAACTCATCAGAGCAAAGAGACAATCTACAGAAGGGGAGAAGATTTTTGCAATCTATCTAACAATGGTCTAATATCCAGAGTCTATGAGGAACTTAAAACTTACAAGAATAAAACAACCCCATTAAAACGTGGGCAAAAGACATGAACAGACACTTCTCCAAAGACATTTATGCAGCCAACAAACATGAAAAAAAAGCTCAACATCTCTGATCAGAGAAACGCAAATCAAAACCACAACGAGCATCTCATGCCAGTCAGAATGGCAATTAAAAAGTCAAGAAATGACAGACGCTGGCAAGACTGAAGAAATAGGAACGTGCTGAGACCAGCTTGGTCTTGGAGACCCCAACCCAGGTGGTGCTGAAGGAATTAAGAGTCAGACACAAGTTTAGAGTGCAAAGTGGGCTCAGGGGGCTGACAGTATTCCTAGCTGAGAGCCCAGAGCAGACTCTGACCCACGTATTTATTCTTTGTGAACAAGTGATTATTTTTATTGAGCAGGTGTTCTATGCTTTTTCATAGAATAAAGATAAACTAGGCGGGCAGCTAATGCCTGTATCCTGCTAATTAAAGACAAACTAGAACACATTCTTTACAAGGAAGCAATGGGGGCAGGATCACATATTCTGTGTTTTAAGAACTGGTTTAACTAGTGCATGACATCTATATGTTGTTTACTATTTTAGAATGCCCTGAGCAGTCTTCTGCCTGGGGACAGCTCAGTGTTCCTTGCTGTGGTTCTCAGTAAACAATATAATCCATCACACACATCAAGATTTGTCCTCATCAGGAAAGCTTTTACATGGTTGGTGGGAATGTAAATTTGTTCAACCACTGTGGAAAACAACGTGGCGATTACTCAAAGGCTTAGAATCAGAAATTCCTTTTGACCCAGCAGTCTCAATACTGGATATATATCCAAAGGAATATAAATTATTCTACTGTAAAGACATATACATGTCTATTTTCATTGCAGCACTATTCACAATAGCAAAGGCATGGAATTAACTCAAATGTCCAGCAATGGCAGACTGGATAAAGAAATCATGGTACATATATACCATGGAATACTAGGCAGTCATAAAAAGAAACGAGACCATGTTCTTTGTAGGGACATGGATGGAGCAGGAAGTCAGTATCCTCAGCAAAGTAAAGCCAAACACTGCATGTTCTTACCTGTAAGTGGGAGCTGAACATTGAGAACACATGGACACAGGGAAGGGGACTGTCATGGGACTGTGGGTGGAAGAGCATCAGCATAAATAGCTAATGCTTGCTGGGATTAATACCTAGGTAATGGGTTGACAGGTGCAGCAAACCACCATGGCACATGTTTACCTCTGTAACAAAGCTGCGTCCTGCACAGGTACCCCAGGACTTAAATTCAAAAAAGGAAGGGAACAGCACAGCACAGCAATATTAAAGACAGTACTGCCTAAAACATCACAATTTAGGTTTTTTTTTCCTCTGAAGAGCCAGAAAGGAGATAACGGGAAGAGCTGAATACAAGCAACAGAAAATCTGAACAGGACAGCAGAGATGGTCTTAGAGTTGTTCCAAAGCTACTTTTCCTCAAAGCTCTCCTCCACCACATGTTGAGGGCCCCTGAAAAATCATACCACTGAACACACTACTTTCTTTCAAAACACAGGTCTTTACACCAAATCCCAAATATACTGTCCATGGGAGGAGCATCTGACATTCCCATGCCACTAACATCTTGAAGCACTTCACCTCATCTCTTTCAGTTCTCCAGTCCCCTCACAAGAAGCTATTAGTATGATATTTTCATGAAAGGGTAAGAGAACTGAACACACTGTTCTGAGGCTACCTAGTCACATGTTCTTACACATCAGCAAAAGGTAATTTGTAAAAATAACCTCAGCAGAAAACTCAGTTATGAGGCAAGTATGTACAGGCAGATTAAGGTAGGTCAGGTCTGAAACAAAGTGTTGTACCCTAGACCCATCAGAAGGATAGATTTGTTCATTCATTAAGGGTCTATTATGCCCCAACCAAGCACAGTGCACGGCACTAGGAGGAAAAACTGTTCCCTGTAGTCATTTTGCTATTATTTCACTGCCCAGGTAAAATAAAAATGTAAAAAACTTCCAATTTCTAATTTTGACAAATTTTAGCCTTCCTCTGCCGAAGATTATTTTCCTGACTATTGGCCTTATTTCTTTGTAAGTCACTCTGTCAAAACCCAAGTTACCATAATGCAGGGCAGCATCTAACCTGTCAGATCAATTTAGTAACAAATGAGCCTGCTGGTCTTCCGTGGACCTGGAAGGCGGGCCGGCCTCCACACACTCTCAGATCATCCACAGGAAGAGTTGCTGGGGATTACTGAAGACCAGCTGGGAGGCGTAAAGTAAAATGGATGGCCTTTGAACTTCCCACTCTTCTGTTGTCTAAGTACGGCCAGCTGCCCTTCCAAAATTAATGCCACAAAGAGAGAGTGTGCTCTCCTAATGCAGGCCTCAAAGACAAAGCAGCTGCAAAAGAGCAAGTAGCTAAAGGAAAAAGGGAATATGAAGCCTCGACACTGTGATGTGAATGTCACCGTATTTGCAATGTCACCGTATTTGCAGGCATTCATACATGGCACAACCAGAGACAGAATAGACGAGTCCGTTTCCCTCCCACCTGGTCCTCCTCCCATATGCCCCCAACATAAACTCAATTGTTTTCTGGTTTCGTGAATGCCTTCTGCCAATCCAGTGTCACCATATTTAAAAACATCAGGGAATCAGCAGCTTTATGTGGGGTAAAATGTGTTAAAGGTGCCTGCATTTCTCAACCATTGGCCAATTAGTTTTTATTAGAAAGAGCCCAGTAATGAAGTACCAGAGAAAGCTATAAAATGGAGGGATTGCGAGGATTAAATGAGAAAATCCATGTGGGCCTTGGAATCACTCAGGGTACATAGGAAGCTTAGCAAATGGTAGCAAGATCGTAATTGTTGCCATAGTTCAGTCAACTATGAGACTTACCCACTCAAACATTCCACACTATTATGTTACGTACCACTAAGAAAAACACTAACAATTAAACTGTCAGTCTGTACACTGTGAAACAGACTCCAACTTCAGGTATCAGAATTAATGAAATACAGTTTCACCACATACACCTCTAGGTTTCCGGAAGAATGTAAGTCATAACGTACGTAATTAGTGACAAAGATTCTTTGCTTGGCCAGATGTTATTCACGCTTCTGAATCTCCTAGGCCTGTGTGTGCAGTTCCTTGAAATCCAGTTTTAGCAAAAGAACCCTGCCGTGCCGGTTTAGCCAGAACCCTCGCTACTCAGTATCTTCACGTTCCTCATCCTCCGCCACCCTCAGGAGACGTCTCCTCACCCTGGCCTGTCTTCAGCAAGAATCCCATTAGGTAAGAGGAGCCTGAGGATGACTGAGGAGACGCATCTGGACCTGCCTCCTCCACAGAGAAGAGCCAAAACTGCAGGACAGAATCACAACTTGAATCGATCATCTGAGAGAGAACACTGGAATTCAACATAAAAGTGAGAGCAGACACCTAAGTTCAGTGAAAAAGGCGAGGGCAGCAAGGCAGCCTGTTCGGCTGGGACCTGGGGCGGCTCCCCACTGGGGAGAGTAAGCGGGAGGGGCCCAGCAGTCCACATTCCCACCATGGACTCCCGCAATCTGAGCCGCATGAGCGCCCCTTGGGGTCCTTGAGACTAACCAAGTGCTGCCTGGAGACCATGCCATGGCACTGCTCCAGGGAGGGAGCTTGTGCTGGGCCCCACATGCTCCTTGAGTCCTAAGCACAGATGGTGCTACAGCACAGCACCATCTTCAGGGCCCAGCTTCCACCAGGCAGCATCCTGCCCTGGGCCCAGGAGCCCCTGTATGTCCTTATTCCTGGAGCCCCTTTGGTATCCTCCAGCACAGCCACTGCTGGCTCCTGCTGCTGCCAGGGATGAAGCACAAGCCACTGGCAGTGACCCTGTGGCCTCGGCAGTGAGGCCATGATGCATTTCCAAGTACCCTAGAACAGGTTAACCCACCTGCAGCCACCACCTGGGACCAAAGCACACACTCCTCAGGACGCCTGGCCCAGTTCCACCAACCCCAGTGCCCAAGCAAGCCATCCAAAGGCCTAGGGATTGCCCTGCCCCATCCATCCACCACTGCTGGCAGCTGAGCAGTTCCCCTGCAAGCCTAGGGATGGGCCTACCGGACCTGCCACTACCACCACATCTGGCATCCACTGCATGTGCCAACTGCAGGGCTAAGGACTGGCCTGCCCAGCCCAGTGCAGCCAATACCAACACCAACACCAACAGAGGCCACTTGGCAGCCAGAGGATCTTCCTGCCATTGCTATTGCCATTGCCTGTGCCACACCCATTGCCCAGGGACCCAAGGACCCTCCCACCCACCCAGCCCACCAATGCCGCCCCCAGCACCCAAGCAAGTCAACTGGATGCCCAAGAATTGATCTGCCTGGACTCGCTAATGTGGGTGTTAGTGTACATGGCTTTGAGGCCAAGGACAGGCACATTCAGCCCACCCCTGCCACCATGGGGCCCAAGGACTGGTGTACCCGACATCCCTGTCCCCAGCAAAATACAACTTCCGTTAACAACCACAACACCCACAGCCACTGAGGAAATTATAGACATCACGATGCTGATACAGCCAAGAAAAAAAATAGAATCATATGGAGACTAGCCTACTGCATGCACCCAGAACCAAAGCCAAAGCCTCCAACCCAGGCCGGCTGTGGTGGCTCACACCTGTAACCCCAGCACTTTGAGAGGCTGAGGCAGCTGGATCACTTGAGGTCAGGAGTTCAAGACCAGCCTGACCAACATGGCAAAATCCTGTCTCCACTAAAAGTACAAAAATTAGCCAGGCATGATAGCACACGCCTGTAGTCCTAGATAGTTGAGAGGCTGAGGTGGGAGAATCACTTGAACCTGGGAGGCAGAGGTTGCAGTGAGCCGAGACTGTGCCCGTGTACTCCAGCATGGGCAATAGAGTGAGACCCTGTCTCTGGGGAGAGAAAAAAAAACAAAAAACAAAAAATCAACCAACCAAACAACAACAAAACAAAAAACAAAGTGCCCAACCCAAACACCATAGATGCGTCTTCAGGAAAAAATCCTCCCCTATGGATGCAAATTTTAAAAACTGCAAGGAGCGTAAGTCACCATCTTAGAAGGAGAAATTAAAAAATAAAACAAATAAAATTGAATAAATAATTGGAAGAAGCGATTGTTAGACCAGATGTGCAGGCATCAGTGTAAGGATACACGAAAAATGACAAAACAAGGACACATGTCTCCCCCAAAGAAACACATTAATTCTCCAGCAACAGAATTCCAAAGAAAAATTTGAAATGTTTTTCTTAAGAATCCTGACCTAATCTTGTTTGGTCAGGTTAGCCGGAATCCTCCTTACCCCAGTGATTCCTCTGGGTAATCCTCCACCCACCGACCCTGCACTGCTCCTTGCTTACCGATTCCCACTTGCCCATGACATATTGGGAGTGCTGAGCCGAACCTTTCTCCCCCAGTGCAAGACCTGGGTGCAGCGGTCCCTATACTTAGCACACGGCCCTGAATAGTTTCCCTTACTGTGCTTTAATAAGTATGACGTGAGTATTGTTTTCTTTAACAGTAGGATCTAAGTACAGGACATTTATGTCACCACAGCCACCTTAGGCCCAGAACTTCTGGCCAGCCCCTGTTCTTGGACCCTCACCTGCTCTACAGATTGGGCTGCTCTGCCCTTCTTCTCCACTCTTAACATTGCCCAGAGGGACTCACCACCACTTTCAGCTTCACAGTTCTTTGCTTTCACCATTCCGAGTCAGTCGTCATAGAACAATCATAAGTCACTCAAAATCCAAAATATGACTCTGATACTAAGTTACATTGCTTACGCCAAGTCAATGGTCTTGCCAAGTGTGGCTGCACTCTGGAGGTGACCTCATGCACATATGTTCCCAGCATCTTCTTTCCATGCTCAGTTAAGCAGTGCAATTTCCATTGGCACAGAATTTAGTTATTTTCAAACCAAAATTCATATTTATTGTTCACCTATCACATAGCTCTCTCTAAATAACAAAGTAAAAACACTTAGCAGATAGTCTGGGTAGAGAAACTAGGGCTGGGTTTCACCGTCATTCATCATTAGCCTGACAAGTCTCTGAGCTAGGGACTCAACACTCCGGAATCTCAGTTGGCTGTTTGTTATTGAGAGCACTGACTCTCAAGATGGCTGTACATATAAAGTAAGTGATGAAGGATATACAATGACATTTCGAGAAACTATACAAGAACTGAAAAGAACAAGGAGGCACACTGTTTCTGCCTCACTCATTACCTGCAAACCAGGGGGTGAATAACCTAAAATACTAGCCAAGTCCTCGGTAGCCAACAGCCTGTTGCATTCCTTGGTTACACGAAGACACGAGCATGAATTATCCCTTCAATGGTCGCTTTACCATGATGCACATTACACTTCATATCTCTTTTAAAAATGTTTTTAAAGGAAATAGGCAATTCCTAACTACTAGAAGTCTGATTGTGCTGACCTTTGAACTCTCCACGTTTCCTCTGTACTGTTCTTTTCAATGACCACTGCTCAGTATCACTTTCACCAAGAAGAAACATCGACACTTTCTAATTTGTGAGATTCAGTCACCCTACTCTTCAATATTATAAACAGGAGTCAAGTTCTCCTTTTCTTGAGTTATATACAGATTTAATTAGTTATTTTTAATAAAAAAACAAAATTCTAAATGATCCTTTCTTTCCCTCTGGCTTTATTTTGCACAAATCCTCTCATTTCCCCCACATCAAAACGGAATATATTCACTCAAGGAATCAGGATTTGATAATTACAGCAAACACAACAGAATTTGCATATGTGAGGCTTCCAACTTTGAATTCAAAGACAATGAATGGCAAAATAACTCAAATTAGAATTAATCTGCTGTTTTTGGAAAAGAAAAATGTTAGCAATTACAGGAAAAGAAATGTTGGTTTCAAAGAAAACAAAACAGAAATATCCCTAAATAAAAATTATGACTATATATCTATCATACCGCGATAAAGCTGGGTGGAAGGGAGGTTATTGCTGTAAAACCTATTTAACCAAAGCATTATCAGTAAAAGACTAAAAAGCTGAAAGGTAAGGATAACTTTGGGAAACGAAGCAAAATGAAACACCAGGAAACAAGGCATGAAAAGAAAAGATTAAGGGAACAAATGAGTCTATGACAAAAAAGTTACAAAGGCCAGGAGGAAAAAGAAATGAGAATTACTGATTGTAGTAAAGAAAAAGACTGACAAGCATAGGGAAAAAATGACGTTTTTATAGCTGCTTGATGATAGCTCAGTCCATTGTCAACCTAACTAGAACACATCAGAAAGCCAATCCTCAGAAGCGAATGAATGAAGAGGCCTACAGGGAAAGGCTGAGAGCACTGGTTGATGGGATCACTGTTACCATTGTTCTAATCAAACTAACTTGAGAAGACTGTGACACTGGCTCCCCAAATGCTCCTTTTAATGACAAGCACACTGCTCCTAGCATGTCTCACATGCTGTGCAAAAGAAAGGCTGGAAGTCCACCTAATATGTTATACAGTGCAATGGAGACAGACCAGGTTTTTACTAAGCTAAAAGCAGATACAGCAGTGGCTACACACTACAGCGGAACTCTGTAAAACGCTTACTAAAACGAGTCTGAACTCCCCAAATGCCCTGAAGTGCACACAGTGTTGTGTCTCAGCCAAAGCTTCCAAACCACCCAACAAGGTTTCCTTGTGCAGGGGATGATGTGTGGATGCTATTTGAAGGCGAAGACCAAATACCTTTAGTTTTCATGAAATACTAGATTCCAAACAGAAAGGTAATTACCAGACAGAGTAGGTGGCAATTAGAGGCTGAGCAGGAGGCCCTAAGAATCTAAAAGGAATTTGGTTGGCATGTAATCATGAAATCCCAAAACATCCCAGAAAGTGATCAAAATAAACACCTTTGGGTAAAGTGTTATTTCCTCAAAGAGGAATTCAAGATAGTTAGAGCTCTTCGGTCATAATACGTATCTTCGGTGTATCTGGAGAAAGAAACAAAGCAAGATGGTCTTGTTTTCCTCTTCCTCCACGGTTTAAGTTTACTGCATTTACTTCACTACACATCAGTATATGAACTCCAACTATACCAAAATCTTTAACTAAAAATATTTTTTCGGATGTTACTCTAAAAAATATAAAAAGGAGGTGAGAAAAACCAAATATAAAGTAAACTGGCTTAAAAGTAGGGTTGTAAAAAATAAATAGCAGTAACAACGAAAAGCCCACATGTACTTTCCGAAGTATGTTCCATGATTACTCCTGTGTCTGGTTCTTCCAACACAGGACTTTTCACAAATGAAGCCTGTATGTTCAACGCTGAGTAAGACTAAAATGTGTTCAGTCCATTGTACCTACAAAAACACAATGGAACTTCAGAGAGATTTTCAACAATGATTATCGAAATTTTAAAAAGGATTTTCTGTGTAACTTTGTTTTAGTCTGAAAATCCTCTTAACCTAAAACTAAAGAAGAAAATGAAAGTAATACTTCTACGAGAAATGCAACTAACTTGAAGTGTAGGCCAGATGCCATCCCTCACACCTGTAATCCCAGCACTTTGGGACACCTAGGCGGACAGATCACCTGAGGTCAGGAGTTTCAGACCAGCCTGACCAACATGGAGAAACCCTGTCTCTACTAAAAATAGAAAATTAGCTGGGTGTGGTGGCGCATGCCTGTAATCCCAGCAATTTGGGAGGCTGAGGTAGGAGAATCACTTGAACCTGGAGGCAAAGTTTGCAGTGAGCTGAAATTGAGCCACTGTACTCCAAGCTGGACAACAAGAACAAAACTCCGTCTCAAAAAAAAAGAAGAAACTAACATTAAGTGTATCAGGCACTTTTACACATTACCTCACTGCTGTAATTAAATCACAAATAAATGGTCAGTATCCTAAGGGATCAACAATGTATTTAGGAAAAGTATATTCTCCTTAGTCCTCATACCATTTGCCCTGGTATAAACGCTTGGAGCAGTCAAACACCGCGAATCTTTCTCAGACAATGTTTTAAAGATGCTAGTTAAAATGTGGGTTGGTATCTCCTTTCTTAAGTCAGTATGGCAATTATACAAATCAAAATTGCAGGTCAAGATGAGCTAGAGTAGACAGGAATAGGCCAAGGAAAAAAGGTAAGAAAAAGGGAATATAAAGAAAATGTTAGGCCAGATGCAGTGGCTCATACCTGCAATCCTAGCACTTTGGGAGGCCGAGGCGGGCAGATTGCTTGAGCCCAGGAGTTCGAGACCAGCTTGGGCAACATGGTGAAACCCTGTCTCTATTTCAAATGCAAAAACATTAGCCGAGCATGGTGGCACACACCAGCAGTAGCAGCTACTCAGGAAGCTGAGGTGAAAGGATCGCTTGAGCGACTAAGCAGAGGCTGCTGTGAGCCAGGGTAGCGCCACTGCAGCCACTGTCCGGCCGTGGCAACACAGCAAGAGTCTGTCACAATTTATGTTTTTAAAAAGTGGTAGTCATTCCAAATTGATTTACTAATCAGGTCATGTCTCTGTCACCTCACATTCATCCCTTTCTTTCCATTTCCACTGAAGTTATTTGTCTCATCTATTTGTTTTCTCTTACTTGCAACTTTCCAAATCAGTCTTTTTCCAAACCATTCTTTAAACTGTCATCAGATTTTACAAAAGAGAAATAGGAGATTGACCCAATAGTTACCGAATAAAGACAAAACATCAAAGGTCCTCCATAATCTACTCCCATCCTGCCTTTCCCTGCTCGCGACGCTCACGACGTATTTCGGTTATACCGCCTTCTCTGCCATTCCCAAGTCGGGTTGTGTGTCCATGTGGTTTGGTATCTTTTTGGTAATTTTTTTTTGCATCTGAACTCCAGTTCATAGGTTTTGTATCTTTATTCATGTTTCCTCTTTTAAAAACACTGTTTTCACTATTGATATCGCTTATAATGTTATCATCCTTTAGGGTCCAGCTTAAATGTCACCTCCCTCAAGAAACCTTCCTACATCCTATTAACTCTACCTGATACCTTGAGCACTGATAGTACAACATCCTTTGCGCTCCACTCCTGCTCATTCCTTCTCTTCTTTCCAGAGGTAATTATCACTCTAATTTTATGTTTTGTACTCCTTGCTTTTATAATAGTCTCACCCATACGTATGTACAGTACTTTCTGGTTATCCAGAGTTTCGGTTATCCGGAGTTAAACTCAGTCCAAAAATAGTAAGTATAGTGCAGTAAGATATGCTGAGAGACAGAGACGGACACCATTCACTTAACTGTTACTGCAGTATGCTGTTATAACTGTTCTATTTTCGTATTATTGCCGCTAATCTACGGTGCCTACGTTATAAATTAAACTTTTCATAGGTATGTATCCATCAGAAAACACCGTATTCATGAGGTTTGGCACTATCCGTGGTGCCAGGCCCTCTCTGGGGTAGTGGAATTTACCCCCCATGGATAAGGCGGACTAAACAGCATTCTTTTGGCTTCTTATAGATGGAATCACACCACATTTATAATTTTGCAATTTGTTTCTGTGTGTTTTTCACTCAACATTATAGTCCTAAGATTCATTTATGTTGATGCATGTTACTATAGTTCATAGCTGACAGGCCTCTGATATGTGCTCCAGGAGGCGCTTATGAAAGGAATGTCCATAGTAACAGTGTTTGTAAATGCAAAAATTACAAATGACCCAATGTTCGTTACTAGGTTATACAATAAATAACAGTATTTTCTATTTTTTTTTTTTTTCAGGGATGGGGTCTCATTTTGTTGCCTAAGCTGGTCATGAACTCTTGGGATCAAGCAATCCTCCTGCCTGGGCCTCCCTAAGTGCTGGGACTACAGGGGTGGGCAGCCATGTTTTGCCTCATGATGATTTCTATACTAGCACTTACTAACGTATATGGCACATAGTATACTCTCTACAATAATTTTTTTTAACATAAAACACATTTGAGAAGAAAACGTATGTCTGATTCATTGTGGCCTCCTCATCCTTAAAGGCCAGCATATGCTCAGTTAAGATCTCAGATATTCAGCCACAAATCCACGTGAAGGTTTTGTGGTAACTTAAGGCTAGCAGGGGACAGCAGGAAATAATCTGAGCTGATACAAGTGAGGGAACAATACAGGAAGTGTGATGATGTGTTAAGTGCCTCTCTAAGCTAGGCAGGCAGAACATGATTTTCTATGAGATTAATTCCATCTGCTTACTTTTGAGTCCTATAAACCACTGTAGTTCACAAGAATTCCTTTCTTCCCCTGTGACTCACTGTCTCTCCATCCTCAACTAATTCCCTCTCCCTGTCTCATCTCCCTCCTCCTTCTTCTCATTTACTATTCCCCTACTCCCCTACACTGGACATGAGCCTGCTATGGTACTCTGGGAAGGATTTAGTGATGGTGGTACAAATTGGCTTCTTGATTTCCTTCCCTGCCTTCCTATCTCAAGTTCTGACTTCCAGGGAAGTCATCTTCCAGCAACTTCTTCCACTCTGTTGGAGCAATGGTTTGTCTCTCATTATGCCATCCTTTGGTTAGATCATTGCATACCCATCTTAAGGCAGTCCATCTACCCTGCTTATTGCGTTTTTGGCGTATTTGATGCCAGCAGAACCAAAACCCTGGAAAACTGGTCACCATCCCAACATGTTACTGAACTATTTCTCACTTTGCTACACTAGAAACTAATCCTCAGGGTAACACTGCCAGTGAAGAGGCAGTGTACGACAAACGATGCCCAGCCACCGACAGGCATGTGTTCATCTGCAGCCTTAGCCAATTACTTTCTAAAGAACAGATACTGAAAATGATGAAAAGGAATTAAATCCACAGGTAAAGAGACGACTGCCAACTACAGATAAGTTTTTCCATGAAATTGAGTATTATTCACAGTTCATCTCACTGATTTCATTTTATTACAGTTTAGACCCGGCTAGCTAAAAAAAGAGAAAGACCATCGCGTTGACACACAATAGATGCAAAAATAAAGCTTACATGTCACCCTTTCTTTCACTGCCATTTTCGATATTCAATCGTCCCCCTTTCCCTTTCCCATCACTGACTATACTCACTCCCTCTGTAACACTTTTCTTTCCTCTCTTAGAAAAAAACCCTGGTGGAAATTAAAGTGTGGCCAGTCCTTCCTCTTTCACCTCAATTTTTCTCTCAGCACGCATTTTTCTAATTTGAGCTATCATTTCACTAAGATAACTTCCTTTTCTGAATCTTTCCTAGCATTGCCATATTTCTTACACCTGCTTGGATTAATGCACACTCTCTGCTCAGGACATATTGTGTCTATCCTTGACTAAGCACAAAATCCTTTTTCAAACAAAACATATCTATCATATCAATACTGTTTCCTCCATATATGTCAACCAAGTCTAACAGCTTCCCTGACCTTTTGTCTACTTTCCTTCTCTTCCAAATATCCTCATCATCTACCTTTCAGCCTGGTAAAAGCAGGGTATGTAGAAAACTCCTAACTTACCTTCCTCATTATTTTCTCTATTAAGCCTTAAATAAGGGAAACCTTTATTTTGCACTTAATTTCACTCCAAAATATAGAATTGTGTGGTTAGGTTTAAAAAATGGCAGAATTCTTGCAAGAAAATGTTAATCTAATGTTAGAATTCATAGCAGCCAAAGCAGGGATGCTGAATGTAATTATTACAGAGACTTTGAGGGGGGAAAAAAAGGGAAACGAAGGTTTTACATCTGCCATGAGCCAGGCACTTTATGAGGTACTTGTATAGACTCTTATTACCACAAAGGTTAGGAGAAGTTACTATGACCCTCATTCACAAACGAGGCTTCTAAGGTTCAAAGAGACTTAATAGTGGTGCCGGATACGGAATCCAGGTTTTTCTGATCCTCATGTCCCAAAGCAGGACAAGTTAAATCTGAAAGCATCTTAAGAGGGATGAGCTATAAAATAACGCTCCGACAATACAATCATACATGATGCAGACTGCTTATCAACCAAGGCCCTTCACACTCTGGCTTCTGCATCCTTTCCTCACCCCTCCTCTCATCACTGGCCACAAGTCTCCCTCTTCCCAGGCCTGCCGAACACCATTCACTGTTTTCTAAAACGCTGCGCTGATGAATGTCTTTGTACCTTTCGACAGGCTTTTTCATTTGTGTAACTGCCCTTTCTCTTGCTTCTTCTATCTTCTACTCCAAAAGTTAGCTCAAGGGTTGCCTCCTTCAGGAAGCTTGTCTTCATTCTCCAGTCTGATTTAGGTCCTCGTCTATAGCGAAGTACATATCCCTACAGTATCACTCACCCCACTCAACCGTAATTACTGATTTACTTGTCCGTTTCGTTTACTCCTAGGGTTATTCCTAGAAACTACATTTTCTCTGACTTTGTAACTCTTTCATATAGCATAGTGACTGACACATCACAGGTGCTCAAGGACCCAAATGAAGAACTGGGACAGAAATCAATGGGTAGTATATCTGGGATCACCATCCTTGGGGGAATGGGCTATCTCACAAACCAGTATTTAAGCAGAGGCTAGATAATAACCTTTCAGGAGCATTAAAAAACTTTTTTTTTTTTTTTTTGAGATAGTCTCATTCTGTCTCCCAGGCTGCAGTACAGTGGCATGATCTCAGTTCACTGCAACCTCCGCCTCCCAGGTTCAAGTGATTCTCTTGCCTCAGCCTCCCTAGTAGTTGGGATTACAGGCATTTGCCAACATGCCCCAGCTAATTTTTTGTGTTTTTTTAGTACAGACGAAGTTTCACCATGTTGGCCAGGTTGATCCTGAACTCTTGGCCTCAAGTGATCCAAGTGCCTCAGCCTCCCAAAGGGCTGGGATTACAGGCATGAGCCACTATGCCTGGACAGGAACAACACTAAGTGAGGAGCAGTGCTGGGAAGCCAAGACATCCATTCTTGTTCTGCTGTTCTACGGCTCCAGACCGCTCCAGACCAAAGTTGTCTGATAAAGATGAGCCAATGTCTCAGAAGATAGTATGGTACAATAATAACACAGGTATCATAGGTAGAAAACCTGGGTTCTAGCTCTGACTTTTTTGTGTGATTTTTGGTAGGCAGTCCCAAAAGTCCTGGGTCATTTTATCCCAGCTTCCCTATTTACAAACAGTGCCATATAATTCCATTGTTTTCCCCCGCTCCAGTTCTTAAAAGTGTCCTAGATGTTAAGATGTGTAGCCTAAGACAGTGGTTTCCACACAGTGCTCTAAGGACCCTCTGGAGCCAGAGACACACAGGAGGTACCAACAGGAGTGGTCTGATGCCTCTGCAACACATTTTACTACAATTAACATTCATTATGAGAATAAGAACGTAAGCTCCAGGAAAGCTGGGATTCCTGTTTCCTTACTGCCATAACCCTGTGCTTTTAAGAGGGCCCAGAATATAGTAAGCCGCTTGATAAACGTGTTTCGACTGAATAAACTGCATGTTTATTACAGGTGGGAACTGGTTTAGCTGATTTTCACAGGAACCCTATGAGGCATGTACAGTGCTTATACTCACTTTGCAGATAAGGAAACTGAGGCCCAGAGCACCCTGGCAGCCGGGCTTCCAAGTCCCTATTCTAAACATCGTACCATACAACACAGCCTCCCACATGAGCCTGCAGCTTTATTTCATGTTTTACATATGAGGTTTCCCACCATTTGACTGAAGAAAGGGTTGATGTTAGGATGAAAAAAAAAAAAAAACCCAACATTTAAAACCCACTGACTTTATGGTGACATCCAAGGGTTGCAAGTAATAAATCTCACTCCTTTCTCTATTTTTGCCACCAGCCTTGGGACTTTATGCAAGTGGCTTAACTGCTCATTGTTTCAGGTGCCTCATCTTATTTTATCACTTATCTTTCAAGATTACTATACATGAAACGATTAGAGAATCCCTATGTTGTCAGAAGCAGAATATCGCCGATGTTGATCCCAGAATTGTGAAACAAGGATATGGTTGAGATGTAAACTCTTTCTAAAGTTCAATGCCTCTGTCGTGGGAGAGCCTGCGCAGTGCTGTCCACGTGGTTATTTTATTTCTAAATGTCCTTTCCAACTAAACAAGCCATATGATTTTAGCTTTGGTAGCCAGACAGCCTGGCTAAGCGCCTATCGACATGTCAGCCAGATGAGGTGGAAGAGAAGGAGAAACAGAAACTTGCATGTGGGTTGTGTCAAACAATAAAGAGAAAAGAGACTGAAAATCCTGTGCCAAGGTTTGACCTCAACAACTGCAAAGCCAGTCCCTCTGTGTTTCACTCCGTTTCTAGAAACATCCACAGAGGAGAAACCACAGTAAGCCTGAATACATGATAACGCCCTTCACGGGCTTACTTTTCTGATACGATATTTTAAACAAGCAACAAAAAACAAAAACCAAGTTCAGATCTTGCCAGAAATGGGGATTTGACTTAACTATAAAACAGTCAAGGGGAGTTTATCAGGTTAAGACATGAAGCCTTTCTCTATAAGCTCTGATAAGACTAGAAGCCACAGGGCTGCCATGCAGTCACGGCTGCTGGCACTGTGTTCAGAAAAAATGAAAAAGCTCAAAGCCCTGTTTTTCAAAACAGGATGAGACTTCTGGTTTCTGGTCTGGTATGTAAGAAGCTCAGAAGTCACCATTCCATCCTAACAACAAGTACAAAGCTAAACAAACTATCAATCGTTCTTCTTACATATTTGAGGTGCTAGACATGTTAAGTAGCTTAATTTAATTATTCCATATTGTATTAAAAATTCACAATACCACTCTGTGTCTTATAAATATATACAACTATAATTTGTCAACATACAATGTTAAAAAGCACACAACAAATTCTTAGATCTGCCAAAGAAGTAACGTGGCATGGCAGGCAAGCTGCTGCCCCCAAGACAGAGAGACAGAGAAGGGCATGCAGAGAACTGCAACCTACTACAACAGTCACCTCCATGGAAACCATCCTGAGTTCCAGGGAGGTCTCAGCCTAGGTACTGAGAGGAAGCCAGGAATTCCCAGAGAAATACAAACCTATACTATCTTTTGCACAAATTTAGAAAAAAAAATTGTGTGGACTAGAATGATCCCAGATGTTCTCGGGTATGTTGGTTAATTAGGCTTAAGAAAACTGGGAAGGCGGGTGGAAGAAGTGAGTGACGCTAGTCTGGGCACTAGTCAGCACCCGGTAGAAACCTCACTCGTACTTGACATGTCGCTGGAGGTCTAGAATGAACGACTTTGAGTTTAAAACTAGAGGGGCCCATCATGCAGAGTAGGGAAGAAGACTTTTTTTGAGTTTTTCTTCCAGGAGCGCTAGCAGGGCCTCACAGTGAGTATCAGAGAAAAATCCCCTTATGCTTCCAGCAGAAAAAGGAGGAAAAGAACCATTTTGAAAAAAAACATCAGAGATCAGCACCATTGGAAAGTAAAAAATAAAATGAAAAAACAGCAGAGATTTATGTTCTTAACAAGGTTTGCCCTGTGGAGAGAAACCAACCAGACCCTAACTTGCTGGGGCTTTAGCAGAGCCTGACCTACCTGGTGCAGAAAATACCCGACTACAGCCCACTGTAGTCATCCTGCCCCACCAGAGAAGAAGAAAAGCAAAACTGAGAAGCACTGGGTGAAGTTCACACACAGTCCAGGGGCACAGGCTTCCTAAAAGACTAAGACCTGCTCGAAGGACCACAGAACAATTCCTTTCTCTCCGAGTTAGTCCACTCTGTACTGCTATAAAAATGTAACCAATGCTGGATAATTTTAAAAGAAAAGAGATTTATTTGGCTCATGGTTCTGCAGGCTATACATGAAGCACAGTGTGGGCATCTGCTTCTGATGAGGGCCTCAGGAAGTTGACAATCATGGCAGAAGAGAAGCCAGCATGTCACAAGGTGACAGAGGGAGCAAGAAAAGGGAAGGAGGTGCCAGACTCTTAACAACTAGCTCTTATGTGAACTCACAAAGCGAGAACTGGCTCATCACCAAGAAAGGGCACCAAGCCATGCATGAGGGATCCACCCCCGTGACCCAAAAACCTCCCACCAGCCCCACCTCCAACACTGGGGGTCATATTTCAACATGAGATTTGGAGGGGACAAAACATCCAAACAGTATCAGTCCCCAACACATTACCACTACATCACTAAAGACCCATTTACCACAATTCTTTTTACCCAGGACATCATGACATCCACCTTTCAGCAAAAACTTACCAGACACACTGAAAGGCAAAAAATACAGTTTGAAGAGACTGAACAAGCATCAGAATCAGTCAGATATGACAGAAATATTGGAATTATTCAACAAGAAATTTTTTTTAAATGATTAATAAGCTAAAGGCTGTAATGGAAAAAATACACGACATGAAAGAACAGACAGACAAATGCAAGCAGATGAAAATTCCAAGAAATAGTAAAAAAGAAATGCTAGAGATCAAAAACATTATAATAAACTTGAATACTGATTTTAACCAACTTATCAGTAGACTGAACACAACTAAGGAAAAATCTCTGAGCTTGAGGATATGACAACAGAAACTTCTGAAATGGAAAAGCAAAGAGAACAAAGATTGAAAAAACAAAATAGCCAAGAACTGCAGGACAACAATGAAAGGTATAACCTACATATAAGAGGAATACTAGAAAGAGAATGAAGAGGGAAAGAAACAGAAGAAATATTAATATTCAAAACTATAATGACTGAAAATTTCCCTAAATTAATGTCAAACACCAAACCACAGATCCAGGAAGCTCAGAGAACACTAAGTGGATGCCAGGAAAACTACCACTGGGCATATCATATTTACAATTAAGAAAATCAAAGATAAAAATAAATAAAAAGAGACAAA
>NW_016107390.1:1785579-1855386 GCF_001604975.1 Cebus imitator | reverse complement strand
ACACACACACACTTAAGCGGAGGTGAAAATTTTTGTTTTCTTATTCTTAATCAAACACACAATACCTTTTTCAAAATAATAGCAACAATTTACTCAATTATGCATGTATATATATGCTTATGTATAAGTGAATGAATGACAGCGATGATTCTAAAGGTGGGAAGCAAAAACTGGGAATATTTTATTATACGATAAATGCACTACTGATAAAGTGGTTTAATGTTATTTGAAAGTGGACTTGGATTAGTTGTAAGTATATATTGCAAACTCTATGGCAACCACTTTAAAAGCAAAAAGAAGTATAATATGCTAAGAAAAGAGAAAATAGTATCATATAAAATGCAGCTTTATTCATAATTTCCAAAATTTGGAAGCAACCAAGATGTCCTTCAGTACGTGAACAGGCAAACTGTGGTACATCTAGACAAATTATTATTCATCACTAAACAGAAATTAGCTATCAAGCCATGAAAGGATATAATGGAAACTTAAATGCAAATTACTAAGTGTAAGAAGCCAATCTGAAAAACTTTATACTGTAACTGTATGACATTACAGAAAAGGGGAAACTGTGAAGACAGTAAGAAGATCTATGGTGGCCAGGTAGTAGAGGGGAAGGAGAGATGAGCAGGTGGAACACGAAAGACTGTTGGGGCAGTGGACCTAGTCTGTATGATACTATTAGGTGAATATGTCATTCTACATTTGTGCAAACTCATAGAACGTACACCACCAAGGGTGAACCCTAATGTAAACTATGGAGTCTGTGTGATAATGATGTGTCAATGTAGGTTCATAAACTTTAGCAATGGTACCAATCTGGTTTGGGAAACTGATAATGGTGGGAGATATGGGTGGGGTGGGGAGTGACCAAGGGTTAAATGGGAAATCTCTATGCTCAATTTTGCTGTGAACATAGAACTGCTCTCCAATAAAAAGTTTATTAATTTTTCAAATGATTTTTACACAATTAAGCTTTGACAAATATTTTCCTTCTTTCTTCTTCATCACAATTATTTTTCTTCATTTTGCTGTTTTCTTTTAAAATTTATTTATTTTAGAGACAGGGTCTCACTCTTGCCCAGGCTGAAGTGCAGTGGTGCTATCACAGCCAGCTGTAACCTTGAACTCCTAGGCTCAAGCAGTGCTCTACCTCAAGCTCCCCAGTAGCTAGAACTACAGGTGCCTGCCAGTATGTCTGGCTCATGTTTTAGTTTCTTTGTAGAGATGGGGCCTTACTATGTTTCCCAGGCTGGTCTTGAATTCCTGGCCTCAAGAAATCCTCCCATCTTGGCCTCACAAGGGTCTGGCATTACAGGCACACGTCACTATGCCTGACCCAATTTTGCTATTTTCTAGAACATAATATGCACACATTAAATTAAATGTGAAAAACAACAGCAAAAAGAAAAATAAATCAACGTATTTCTCCAATTATGACTAAAATCATGGACTATTTCCTTCTAATCTTTTTAACAGGCTGATTTTTAAAAATATTATTTTAATTAATGGAGAATATAAACATGAGTGCTAAAAATCTGGTCCTTGGGAAGACAGGCTTACAGATTATCTAAAGTCCTTAATTTCCTTCTTACTCCCAACCTCTGCTACACCTGGTTTTTTGGGCCTCTCTCCAGAAACCCTAACTCTGAGATAAGGGAGCAGATTCAAGGTTGTAGGGAGTAGAGGGGAGGGTCTCATGCAGTCTTTCAAATACTCCTTTTCTTTTAAGGTACCCATATGAACCTATCACTCTTCAGGATCTCACTTCATTAATTTCTAAGCCTTTCCAATGTTCTTCAGGAAATATGCTTGCTCCTCATCAATACCCCCCACTGCAGGCGCTTAGATCTCAACTAGCTCCCCCAGATAATTCAGTCATCAGAACTCCAATTGCTTTTCATCTTCATTGGGGATCAATGTTATAACTACTTTTGGTTCCATCAAAAGTAGAATTTGTTTTTCCATTCTTCATTCTCCTTGCCATTCTACAGTGATGGATGATTTCTGAGAGAAGAAAGAGGCAGAAAGCTCTCTATTCCATCACAATTCTTACTCTCATATGGTACTGTAATACATTATCTTTATTAATATGGATTTATAATGTATTTCACTGTCTGGCAGGAACATGGTCATTTCAAATTTGACTGAATGTTTCTGAAAAAGTCTTTTCTATTTGTCTTTAAAGCTATGGGGAAGTTACCAGGCAAGCTGGAAAGAAGTTCAGTGTCCCAAACACCAATTTTCATATGTAGATCTTCCTATCAACTCAGACAACACCAGGCACACACTGGTCAGCACCTGTTGCCTGATTGTGAGCAAGCCATCTGGGGAAAGTCAGATACATAGGTGCATTTATGCAAGTGTGCAGTTGTCCCTGAAAAACTGTCACACTGTGAACTTGTTTCAGCCTGTGAGGCAAGAAAGGTTGGCTGGCCTGTGATCACTTCTGGTGTCTCTACCTAGTAGCTTCCAGTCGACTTAGTTCAACTGGAAGGTTCATGACTGGGCTGCTTCCTGGAGCCCTCAGACAGAGGGCAGACATAACCCAAGGACTGCTTCTTAATTAAAGTAACAGAGACAAAACCTAAACAGAGGGATAACAGCAGAGTATTAAATGCAAATAATTCCATTTGTGACTGACTTACCCAAATAAAGTAATAGCAGAAAACAGCTTTCGGTGGAATGGTTGGTTTAAGGCAACAGGCAGGAGAGTGGCATGAGCTAATGTTTTCGTATTTCCGTCACTTACTTATCACTGCCAGTGAATATTTAACTTCTGAGCATCTACCTTGGGGCTTAAGGATATTCCTAAGGTCCCCAAACTTCGCCTCCTTGACCAGTACACCATAGGATTTATTCACAACCCTGGGAAGTATCTATGGCAAAGTTACTGTTCACTGAACCAAATACATGAAAAGCCAGGTTTCTCTACTCCCTGACAGCTCATATAGATGACGCTACTTTTCCCTCAATTTATCTCTACTGTTTCAATTTACACACTGCTGTCAGAATATTGGACCTAGCTCTGAGCACTTTAATCCTCCCCTCAAAAATGGCCCCCTCTGCTCACCTGCTCCTTGCTGAGGCTTTCCACCGAGCCACTTGGTTCTCCTCAAATGAATCTACTCTCCGTCCCTGACTAAGCTGCAACATTCTCACCTCAGTGCCTTTGTCTAGGGGCAGTGGCTTCCATCTCAAATGACCTTTACCAGACTACTGGAATGACAACTCTCCTTCAAGGCCCAAGAGCCTCCTATTTTAAAAACAATAATGGTTAGAACTTTTCATTTCAACAAAATGATGCAGAATTCACATTACAGTACATTGAAAAAGGCAGGTGGAGAAGGAAATTCAAAGTCGAATAAATTTTGTTAACTATGCATCTCATATAAACCACTAAGAGGTAAATAAAAGGAATGGACTTTAAAGTCAGATACACGTGGCTTTAGCTACCTGGTCTGGCACCTTGCAATCTTGCGACTCTGGGCAAGTTATTCAACCATTCTGGAACTGCGTTTTCTCCTCTATAAAATGGACATAATGATACCTGTGTCGCAAGTGTAGATGGCAGACACAAAACACACACTTCCCATATTCCATTTGGTAATTCCATGCTGTCCTCGTCTTTCCCACGTAAATTTTTTCTTCTCAGGTCTATGTCTTTCTCCTGTGCTATTCACCAGCGTAGCCTTAGTTCCAAGTGCTGATAGAAGATGTCTCCATACACCATTAAGGAGGCAATGCTCCCTCCTCCTACCATTGATAATATTCTGCATCATAGGGCTATGAGGCCTCCAGTCTTCAGAGATTACTACGTCCTGTGAAGGCAACCTCAAAAAAGTATGTAATTCTGATTTTCTTAGTTGATGATGCGTCACTCTGGTAACACTATTTAAATGGGTCTCTATTTTCTCAAAACATGAGTACCCTTTGTTAAGCTGGAAGGGGAGGCAAAAGAAAATAACTTTGCTAGATTTCTTATTTAAATTGAGAGCCTTGGATCAATTAAAATAAACATAGGTTTGCTGTGAGAATTAACCACAATAGTTAAGCAATGACTATTCAGTGGATAGAAGATAAAATAGCCAGTGTTAATAAGACCATCAACAATAACGCAACTGCACAACCGCTACTAACAATGTTGACCCTGTCCTGCCAGAGCTTACAGTCCACATGCCTTTGAAGGCTTCGCCAAGATTTTTCTCTACTGGAGGGGTAAAAACCACTAAGCAAAGCCTGGCTTGTCTGAGTCAGCTGAGTCTCACAACCAGGGTATTTGTCTGACCCTGTTTTCAGTGCTGAATTTGCCATCCTGTTGTAAATCAGTCAGCACAAACCCAGAAACATACCCTTTCATTTACTTAACAGCACACAATCCTTCAAAGAGCAAAGAGGTTTGAGGAAATCCAATCTAACCAGAGGGGAGAAAGGCCAGGAATATAGATTCCTCTGCTGAAGATAAATGGAATCTATCAAATATGCACACAAATCCCTGAATAAATAACACCAGCATTCCTTCGTGTTGTTTTGAAATTCAAACTACATTAAGAAAAGAGCAAGGTGCCCTGCTTTTTGTCACACCACTAAGTCTCCACTCCATCAGAATGCAATTAGCATTAACGGGAGATTTTATTACCCCTCTAAGTGTGTGTAAAAACCATGTGTCTCTAAAAAGTATTATTTTTGTTGACATTTATCATAAAGACTATTAAAACAGCATATCAAATGTCAATGTTGGCTTTCTTCACAGAATTAGGAAAAACTAATTTAAATTTCATATGGAACCAAAAAGAGCCCATGTAGCCAAGACAATCCTAAGCAAAAAGAACAAAGCTGGAGGCATCATGCCACCTAACTTCAAACTACACCATAAGGCTACAGTAACCAAAGCAGCATGGTACTGCTACCAAAACAGATATGTAGACCACTGGAACTCTTTTACACTGTTGGTGGGAGTGTAAATTAGCTCAACCACTGTGGAAGACAGTGGATCTACAATCGGAAATACCAACTGGACCCAACAACTCCATTACTGGGTATACACCCAAAGGATTATAAATCATTCTTCTATAAAGACACACACACACGTTTACTACAGCACTATTCACAATAGCAAAGGCTTGGAACCAACCCAAATGCCCATCAATGATAGACTGAATAAAGAAAATGTGGCACATAGACACCATGGAATACTGTGCAGCCATAAAAAAGGACGAGTTCATGTCCTTTGCAGGGACATGGATGAAGCTGGAAACCATCATTCTCAGCAAACTGATACAAGAACAAAAAACCCAAACACTGCATGTTCTCACTCATAGGCAGGAGTTGAACAATGAGAACACATGGACACAGGGAGGGGAAGAAATCACATACTGGGGCCTGTCAGGGGGTGGGGGGCTAGGGGAGGGATAGCATTAGGAGAAATACCTAATGTAAATGATGGGCTGATGAGTGCAGCAAACCACCACTGCACGTGTATACCTACATAACAAACCTGCATGTTCTGCACATGTATCCCAGAAATTAAAGTATTAAAAAAAATTCAATGTTTCGTTTGAACAGCTCATTGCACCCAAACTGGCTATTGAACAATTTTAGTTTATCTGATCTGTTAACAGAACACACACTCTCTAGTCTGATTAGAATGCATTATTTTTTTCTGAGGGAAACCTGAGCTTAGGTGGTTGTTCTCTCTGAAACACCCCCACTAACTGGGATGTTCCTTGAAGCCAGCAGGGACTCTACCTTTTATTTCTAAATCTCCAGAGCCTACCTTGGTGCCTGGTACATAGTAGTTACTCAATGCATGGTTGTTGGGTTCATTATTTTCTTAAATAATAGCTTTCATTGAGCCACATGCTGCTCTGTGGTAGACCCTTTGCTTACATGATCACGAACACTTACAACAACTCTGTGAAGGAGGTTAACTAACCCTGCCTTACAGATGAGGAATCTCAGATTTAGGAAGATTAAGAAAGTTGTCCACAGCTACATACCTGGTAAGTGACTAAAAGCAATTCAAACTGCAAAGCCCAGCTGAAGGAGAGTCTGAAGCAGACACTGTGCTGTACAAAGCACAGTTACCTATAATCACTGTTGATCTTGCAATGTCTCGGGCACCACTGACTCCTCACTCTAACTGTACCAAGTGGGAAGGGGGCACTGATCAGAATGTATTCTGACCACAGACCATGCCCTAGAATTTAAGTCCCCAGACCCAGACTGTTTTCATTGTTCTCACTCCTGTCTCCTAAAAGCAGCAGGCAAGAACACCAGCTTTTGAATCATTAGAATTGCACTGTATTTTCATTCTGATACCAAGTCATGAGACACCTTAGCTGGCTTACGAAAGTCTGGTGATGGGAGACCTGCCCCCGAAGCCATAAGCAAGTTAGCATATGTGAGTTTCCTCTGTAAACTCCAAAGGGCTTGACGACAACACCACAGTGTTCAACGCTATCATGGCGGTGAAAAGAGCACGGCTTTTTGAATCAGAGACAGCAGAATTAGAATCTGCACCTCCCCCTTACAACTTGATCATCTAGGGCAAGCTGAGTGAATTAACCTCTCAAAGTTAAAATTCACCATCTGCAAGGTGTGCAGAATAATACCCACATTGCAGGATGCGGTGAGTATTGCTAGGTGTTCACCAACGTCTTTTCTCCTTTGCTCCCAGAGCCTCAACCACATTTCCAGGTCCCTGCCCCAACCCTAAAATCAGGCATGGCTACAGGACTAAGTTCTCTCCAGTCAAATGGAAGTGAAAGCACTGGAATTTAATATGACTAAGGTCTGCCCCTAACTTATTCCTTAGATGGAAAGATTCATAACCATCTAATCAAACCTGATACTCGGGCCAGAAACATGAGAGATATTTTAAAACCTTCCCCTTTTCTCTCTAATCCATGTGATCCAGTCTATCAGTCATGACAATTCTGACCCCAGAATGTATCTTGAATCTATTTCATTCTTCCCATCTCCACTACCAGCCTCCTTTAACCTCCTGGTTAAAGCCATCGTCTACAACCTATGTTACTGTGACATTCTTAAGCGCATCTCATGCTTGACCCCTCAAATCCATCCTCTATATAGTTCTCTACACAGAATCAGAATCATCCTTTGGCAAACATGAAGGATTCAGTCACACCCACATTTCAAACATTTCAATGGTTTTCCAGTGCTTCGGAATGAAATTAAAACTTCAAATGGCCTGTGAAGGCTCTGCTTGATCCAGCCTCTACTACCTAACAGCCATCCCCACTCTTCTAGCCTTGCTCCCTCATGGCATGGCTTAAAACTCCACCATTGGAAGAAGCCCATCCTTGATCAGAAAATTCAAAGTAGGGACTGGGCCCAGTGGCTCACACCTGTAATACCAGCACTTTGGGAGGCTGAGGGGTGTGGGTCACTTGAGGCCAGGAGCTTGAGACCAGCCTGGGCAACATGGTGAAATCTCATCTCTACTAAGAATACAAAAATTAGCCAGTTGTGGTGGTATGTGCCTGTAATCTCAGCCATTCAGGAGGCTCAGGCAGGAGAATTGCCTGAAGCAGGAAGTGGAGTTTGCAGTGAGCTGAGATCATGCCACTGCACTCCAGTCTGGAAAACAGAGTGAGACTGTCTCAGAAACAAAACAAAACAAAACAAAACACCCCAAACTTCAAGATTCTCCCCTGCATGAGAATCTTATTTGCCCTCCACTTACCACCGTGTGTAGTAATTCCTTTTTGTTTCCTTACTGACCTGTTATTAACACCTCTGAAGATACGCCCCGGGCAGGGAACATGCTACTTTCATAGTGCACTGAGCTGGCAAGCACTCCTCACTTTCCGTGTTCGTGTATGTGTACACAGCATATCTGTGAGGCAGATATTAATACTATTCCCATTATACAGACAAAGAAGATGGGAGCCTATGGAGAGTAAGCCCCTCCCTCCCTCGGGCCACAGAGCCAGTGCAGGCCCAGGCAGTCCCACCCCAGCGTCCCAGCTGTCACCCACCGTTTCTAATCACCACATGCCAGCACACCTGGCTGTTTGTCGGAGCTCAGTGAACACTGGCAGAAAAAATCATGAAGTCAACTCTCCCAAGTCTGAACATCCAGAGACACTTGGGACCTGTCTACTGCTCTCACCCAGTCCTCGTTCTACTATTTATGCCGGGATGCATCTTCTGTCCCTTACTAAGTACATTCCTCTCGGGCAAGGATCATGATTTGCCTCTCATGATACCCGATAGCAGGCATTCAGAAAAGTTTTCCTAGTGTGTGTGAACATTTAAAAATCATCAGAAATTAACCACAATTGCAATAAACTAAAATTCAATTAAGAGTTCCCATGAAAAATAAGTACAACAGTCACCATTTATCATTTCGGTCATTTACAGAGCTGAGCTGTACCCAGAGATACTCTGTGTTTCCAGAGTTAAAGAACTGTTTTATAGATTGTATCTTTCTACTTCATGAGTGGGTAGAAATCATCTTTATTAGAAAAAATAAGTGAGGGAGGACTGGAGGCAGAGAGAGCTGCTTCAAAGCTTTTTCCCTGTGTGTCCTAAATCCTCCAGAGCAGGCAGTCTGCGCCGAGTGCAGCGTTTCAGAGCTGGGCCAGCCCGTGACAGGCCTTCGTGATGACCGGCAGAGTGGCCTCACGCAAGCCTTGTTTCTCGTCAGCAAGGCTACCTGTGCTGCCCTTTCCCCCTTCTTCCCAAACTCCTCTCCCATTTCTCACTTCTCCTCCCATTTCCCCTTGTTCTTTCCAGCGCTACTAGGCCAAATTATGGGGCTCAATACTGAAAAGTCCTTTCCACCTTACTGATAATTTCTCTCCTGGGAAACACCTGGGAAAGAGACCAAAAAAATCAGGACAGTACAGCCTAATGTGAGGTATCCTCCATTCTTGACAGGCACGCATTTATAAAAGCATGTGACTACTATAATACATTGGAGAGCCCTCTTATGGAACGCAGCTCTCTCTGTTCCATGAGTGGGTGGAAATAATATTTAGTGAAGAGCACAGTCTCAGCTTTTTAATGAAAGAAACCTCGATAGGAGATTAGTCATCCAACCCCACTCTCTCTTACCACCATCACCACACAGAAATATCTGGAAGAAAGGAGCAGTCAGCTCAAATAGCCAAGGAGGGCAATGGCCACAGAGATTTGTGAATCTCTTCCAGGGCAAAAAAAACTGGGATGGGGTAGGAGTGAATAGGGAAGTTCTATCCTCTCTAAAGGTATCTGTTATGGAGTGACTTAATGTTCTCTACAAAATGATTATGTTGAAGTCCTAACCCCCAGTACCCTACGATGTGACCTTATTTGGAAATAAGGTCACTACAGATGGAATGAATTGGGAGGAGATCACAGGACAGAGTAAGTGGGCCCCAAATTCAGTATGACCGGCATCCTAGTAAGGCGGCGGTCAAGTGAAGACAGACAGAAGGAGGATTCCATGTGAAGACAGGGGCAGAGACTGGGTGACACAGCTACAAGCAGGAACCCAAGGACCGCCAGCTGCCACCAGGAGCTGTGGGAGAGGAACGGAACAGACTCTGCCTCAGACAGAACTCACCCTGCCGACATGCCCTGATTTTAGATCTTTAGCCTCCAGAACTGTGAGAACAATTTGCTGTTTTAAGCCACTCTGTTTGTGGTATGTTACTATGGCAGTTTTAAAAATCTAACACAGAATCACAACTCAGACTTATAAAAAACGCAAGATGACCAAACCTAGCCCGTGGCAGCCAGATTGTCTCTAATTCAAATGCTCACTATTCAGTGGGTAGTCACATTTCTGCAAAAACAAAAATGCTGTTACAAAAGTTTTTCTGGCTAAAAAATGCATTCTCCTGGATGTCACACATCCACATACACATTTACCGAGAGCAGAATTATCTTGCAGATCCCAGGGATTAGGAGTGCAGCCTCTGCAGTCAGACACCAGTCTGCAGGAGATCACATGCTAGCCCTGCCACTTGCAAGCTGTGGGGCTTTCGGACCTCCGTGCCTCAGTCTCCCCCACCTGTAAGTGGGAATAATAAAATCGGCCTCACAGATGAGCATGCATGGCATACTGGGAAGCCTACTCAATTACAACAAAGAGGGAGAACTCAGCAATCCAAGCAGTGTGATCTCTATCACAGGCTGCAGCACTTCATTCTATTTTATTGCTGGTTATTTTTCATTTGCTTTCCTGTGAACTCATCTAGGACGGGGTCTAGGCCTTGGTCACTTGCTTTCCTTGCACATGTGTGACAGGTAGTCAGACACCCCTCAGGAATGAAGGCAGGAACGTACTTCGATTTAACTCCTTTGACTGTGAGATCCCTGAGGGCAGGACCCAGGTCCTCCATCAACCCCAGCGCCCAGCACCAAGTGAGTGGCCACACAAAGGGCAATGGAAGTCACTGTGTTGGAAGGACGTCGTAGATATCGCTGAACTCCACCAAGCTAGGATGGGAGCAGGAACTAAATGCTTCATTCCAATTTCAAGGTCTGAGTTCGTCTGTTTCCTTTCTGCTTATCACACACGTGACATGTAGAACAAAGGAGGGTGATAATTCCTCACTGAGGGTTTTGAGGAAACTATTAAACCCAAGGTGGAAAAAATAATTCAAGAACATGACAAGTGCAGCTGTCACTAATTCTACAACAGGCAGCAAATGCCAAGAAATGCACTTATTCTCTATGGCTGCCGATGTTGCCCGGAGAGCTTTGCAGTCTGGGAAAGAAATCCCTAGTCCAGACTATATGAGATGGATTCTGTCCCACTGGATTGGCATTGTCTAGACTAGTGGTCAACAAACTACAGGCCATGGTACCTTGGCCACCTGTTTCTGTAAATGAAGTTTTGTTGGTATCCGTCCTACCTTTCCAGTTATGTATCACCTATGGCTGCTTTTGTGCTACAAGCAGAGTAAAGTAGTTCTAAGAAAGACGTACAGCCCAGAAAGCCTAAATCACTATCTGATCCTTTATAGAAAGGTCTACTGATCCCTAACTTGGAGCATCCCACTGTGATTACACTAAAAATTAGGCTTGAAGGGGACAGAAACCTTGTTTATCTGGCTCAGACCTATCTAGATGATGACCAACCTGGTTTACAATAGGTGCCCAATAAATCTACATAAAGAATGATCGTGAGGCCAAATGCTGAGATTTTATGACAGGCAGTGCCAACAGTGCTAGACACTGAGCCGGACCAGTGTCCTGAAGCTCTGCCCTTTTTGAGAGGATGAGGCTGTGCCACTGCTGGATGTCCCTTGACTGACTAGCTACCTGAGAACCCTCTGGGGGCACTGGGCTGGACAGATAGCCAGGACACCATCATTGTAAGAATCCAATAGCATTGAGCTGTCAGGACACATTAAACCCAACTAAGAAGAACCTTTCAAAATCCTTTTTCTATGTATATACATTTACTTTAGAAATGTTTTAAGGGAATAAACACTTGCAAAGCAGTTTAAATTTAAAGGTTCCCTTACAGAGCTGAACCCAAACCAGCTGTCGGAAACCAAACATTTATAAATACAAATGTTCAAGGTACTGAGTGAAAAAAAGATTTTTAGATCTAAAAGAAGTCGTCCAATCTACCCTGCCATAACAAAAGCAAAGAGGGAAACAGAAAAGCCAGGTGTTTCTGAGAATGGTCCTTTAATGTTAATACTAAAAGCATGTAGAAGTTCTGGCTCCAATAAAGTTGTTTATGGTTAGACTGAAGGAAGAAGGGTCCCTTAACTTGGGAAATGATTACACAGAACTTGCTGCATAAAGAAAGAATTCCACACTTTCTCTTTTTCTGTTCTGTCGTCTCAAAGAACTGCTGCTTCCACGCATCGCGTACTCAAGCCAGGCATGGGCAGTAGAGTCTCCCAGCCCTCCCCTTGCCTGGCTCTGACCCATGATCACAGGAACCACGAGCATGTAGTGTCTTCTTTTCGGTGGGTCTGCAGAACTGTAGCTCTTTATATAATCCAGGGATATTCTCCCTTTAAATTTTTTGGATACTACTGAATTCCATATTTAAAGAGGTAGAAGTTTTAATAACAGTTATAATCACATTTCAATTTTTTTTTTTTTGACAGGATCTTGTTCTGTCACCCAGGATGGAGTGCAGTAGCACAGTGATAGCTCATTGCAGCCTCCACCTCCTGGGCTTAAGTGATCCTCCTGCCTCAGCCTGTGGAGTAACTAGGACCAGAGGCATGCACCACTGCAGCTGGCTACTTTGCTAACTTTTTGTAGAGACAGGGTCTCACTATGTTGCCCAGGCTGGTCTCAAACTCCTGGGCTCAAACAATTGTCCTACGTGGGCTTTCCAAAGTGCTGGGATTATAGATGTCAGTCACTACACCTTGCCTACATGTATATTTAAATAGAAGTAATATTCTATAGTCTCAATTTCTGATCAAACGGGAAACAATCAAAATGTCAGTCTGAGAGCTGATCTGATGTAACAGTAAAGGCTCATTTATAGGTTAAATGCTTCTACCAAAGAAATCTTAAAATAACATTTTCCAATTCAGTTTTTACTAATCCCCTTCTAAAACCACTTAATTTGCATTTAATTCACATCCCAATAATAAAATCAAGGTACTACAGAAACACTGCATATTCCACTAAACTGTCTCTACAATATTAACAAAATCTATTTACACCATAAATTATCAAAAATTCAGACAAGGATTGACTCCTTGGATTTGCTCTGAGGACCGTTATATCCACTTAAATGAGAAAGTAGGATTTCCTTATTTTGTAGGCACATCTTTGGAGACACAGTCAAACATTCTTTACACGAATCAGGAAACACTGGAAAGTGGCTCGAACTTAAAGGTTCCAACTGCTGAACCCAAAACAACCGTCAGAAACCAAACATTCATAAACACAAAAGCTCAAGGGATTGAGTGAAAAAAGACTTTTAGATTTAAAAAGTCCTATCTACCCTGCTGTAACAAAGGGAGGGGTTTAAAGAGCTGGGCTCTGCATGATGGTAGATGACTTCCACGTGGTCCTTCCTCCCGTGCTACCTGCTGAGAACCCCCATACTCAAGGTCTCACAGAGACAAGATGTCCTGTCTCCTTTGCCTTATTTTGTGGCAGCTTTCAGGGCATTGTTTTCAGTTACAACTTTTCATACTCTTTCACCCCAGGGGTTTGTGTTCCTACATTAGAATATAAATGCATTTCCATCAAAAAAGAAAATTAATGACTAGTTACAGCAAATTCACTATTTCCCCCAAAACTAGACACATCAAAATGCTGCTTCTTTGTCCAAATTCTTGACAATATTGAAATCATGAAATGAAACGACAACCAGCTTTTTATGACCAGCTAAGAACGTATTTGATGAGATCAAAAGTCCAGAGCATGGCCCGCTGGGACTCATAACCAGATGCCCACAGCAGATTTTTAAATTGTTTGACTTTTCTTCTTAAAATCTACGTAATGTTTTTCTCTTGTTCATTTCAAACCTCCTGTGTGGGAGTGTTAATAAAATCTAGCATCTATAAATTTCTCATATTGGTTTGATGAAACCTTCGTCAAATATTCTCCTTTACTTTGCCTCTAAATGACGTGATCTCAGCAATCTCCTGAAAGTATCCAACAATTAAGACAAATATTTAAAAGCCCCATCGAAACCACAAACAAAAGGCCCCCAAACACCTAAGACTGAGTCTCCCAACACATGCTATGATGGAATCGTTTCCGTTCTAAGCAATCAGTAGCAAGTCCAACAGTTAGCTCTTGCTGAGAAAGGGCCAGGATAAAGCAGAATGAGGGACAGAATAAATGTACGTTTCAGCTTAAAGCTAATCATATTCTAGGTCAATTAGAATGCAACATTTCAAAACCTTAAATGTGTATTTCATTTGAATAAACTCAATCAACTCTACTCTCTCTGTCTTTTTTTTTTTGAGACAGAGTTTTGTTCTTGTTGCCCAGGCTGGAGGGCAGCGGCGCAGTCTCGGCTCACTGCAACCTCCACCTCCCGAGTTCAAGCAATTCTCCTGCCTCAGCCTCTTGAGTGGCTGCAATTTCAGGAACCCACCACCATGTCTGGCTAATTTTTATATTTTTAGTAAAGACGGGGTTTCACCATGTTAGTCAGGCTGGTCTCAAACTCCTGACCTCAGGTGATCCGTCGCCTCGGGCTCCCAGAGTGGTGGGATTACAGGCGTGAGCCATCGCACCCGGCCCAACCCTACTCTTATCTCTGGATTCAGTGGCCAAAACTGCTTCCTAGTTCAAAAAGAAAAATTATGTCATCAGGAGCAAATTCCATCAACTTCACAACCATGCACCACAAATCCATTTGTGCCTGTTCCCTCCTGTGCAAGGTGCGTGCACTCACTTGGGCCCTGGATCATCTAGGAGAGGAGTTCTCCAGCTTGAGTGGACATGAGAATCACCTGGAAGGCTCATTAAAACACAGGCTGCCGAGCCCCAAACCCAGAGTTTGTAATTGAGTAACGTGGAGAGAGGACTGACAATTTTCTAACCATTTCCAGGTGATGTTTATACAACCAATCCCAGAGCCGACTGAGAACAACTAATCTAAGGCCGGCTATCCTGATTACCCTCTCCTCATCCCAGATTTTTTAGCCTCTCCCTTCATGTTTCTCCTTTCCTTAAGTATACAAACATGTTCAAATTTGTCATCTTAAAACACAAAAATCTCCCTGCTCTCACTGGGAATGTGTGCAGCGTTTCCCTTTCCTTCTGTACACGGGAGATTCTCAGCAGAATGTTCTCCGTACTCCACTTCCGGCTCACTTCTTTCTCTGCACTCTGCCGTCTCGATTCTGCTGAATTTGCCCAGTTCATGATCCCACATGAACTTCACAGTTTCCAGGCCAAGGGCTATCTCTTAAGTGCCTGTTTTACTCTCTGCCATATCTAGCACTGCTCACCTGCCCACACAGGCCTCCCGTGGATTTCATAACATCTCCCTATCCTGGACCTCCCACCACCTCCCTCACTGCCTCCGTTTCAGTCCCCTTTCTTGGAACATCTGCTTTTCACCATCCCCGTGTCGGTGATCCCCTGGGGCCTGTCCTTGGCTCACGTCTTCTCACTCCATACGTTTTGCCTGAGATTTCTCATCTATGCCTGTCTTTCACCTATAATCTATATCCTAATGGCTCTCAAATCTAGACTTCTCTCCTAAACTTCAACTATATCTAATGACCAGCAATTAGACAATTCTATTTGTCCAACAGGCATCTCAAAGTTATCAATGCTTATAAGTGAACCCATTAATTTCCACCTCGTTCCTGTTACCCTTCATTTCTTAATAAAATGGCTCCTCCAACTACTCAGTCATGCAAACCACCTGTATGTCCTTAAGGAAAAACATATCCTTGTGTCTCAAGCACAATCATATCCCAAGTCCCGTCCAGTCCAGCTCTTAACTGTATCTCAAATCTGTTCCTTTGTTCCCAACTCTGTGACTGTTGCTCCAATTTAGGTCAACTTCATCTCATGTGGAACAATGTAATGTACACCATTCAGGCCTATTAAGTTTTCTACTTCTAATCTCTACACTGCTGATAGTCATCTTTCCGGCTTACAGGACAATCCTCCCTGCAAAACTCTTCAATGGCTCCCGTGGCCACTGAAATAAAGCTGCAACTCTTCTGCATGGCATTCAGCTTTTAATACTTGGTTCTTCTCTTTCTTAACCCCATTTCTAGTCACCTCCTCCTCCTATTTTAAGCTCTAATACCAAATATCTTTACCAATATCTAATACCAATATCTTTGAATGTGGCATGCTCTCTTACAACGGAAAACTTCTACATATTTTATTCTTTCTGCTTGGAAATTAAAATCCCTGCACCAACATGCTCTTCTTTCCAAAACCTTCTCCAATTTTCTTGAATTTGGACTCCATTCTGCCTCTCATTCCACTTGAAACCTGCCTCCATTAAAGCAATTATCTGTTTCCAAGCCTAACACTGCAACATTCAAAGGTAAGTCCTTGAATACCTAGCGCTGAGAATACCTGGCTCAAAACAGGAGCCCTACTACAAAGTATTTTTGTATACGTGTATCAGTGATTCTGAACAAGGACACACACTCCCCTGGCAGTATAAGGGAGTCTATCAAACATCTTAGGATCATTTTTAGTGTTTAATTCTGTTCCTACAGAATTTTAGATGCTCAACATCAAATATTTATTTCATCTCAACAGTAACATGTTTAATCTCTCATTTACTTCATTTCTTCAAGGAATTGGGAGAGAACACACTGAAATTCAGTTTGGTGATGTTAGGAATCTATTCAAAGATTTTCTGGAGAAATTTTCTCATTACAACAGTGTTTTTTATCTTGTCATCAGAAGAATGAAGGGAGCCAAGGGAGGATGATACTCTGGAGTTTTACATTTTCTGTACCTCAGTTTGTTTGCTGTCATTTTAATACAAGACAGCTACTCCCAAATACATTTTTGCTATATGCAACTGTGCTGTTATTCCTGCAGCTGGTCTAGGTTTTATAGATTACTTGCACAGCCCCCTAGTGAGCCCAGCTGCTTTTATACTATTATGATACCATAAACAAAATTATATAAAATTTTAAGGCCAATAGTAAATGCCTTAATTAGCTGACTGGAACATGTAGCATTTGGGCATTTTCATGGTCTTCCGTGAAGGTTTTACTGTCCTGAAAATCCTACCCTGTACATTATCAAAGAACAGAAAGTATTCCTGTCTCCACTCTCGGCTGTTCTAAAGGTGACCCACCCACAGCCACAAGCAAGGCTGGCAAGAACAGGTCATCATCGAAGAGAATATGTTAAGTGCACTGAAACAGGCTGTATATGACCTTCATCAGGCTTCAAGTGGTTAAAGTCGTGCCTTACAAGTATTTTAAAGGAAACTGGTACAGGTAGATATACCAAATGAACATGTATTTGAGAATCAAGAGACAAACATCAACAGAACTTGATGAACCTATTTGGGTTTATGTAGATGTCGACGTACACGTTGTGGGGCAACTTGGTTCCCTGCTGGAGAGCATACCTCATTTTAAATGAGTCATCACTTGCAGCACTGACAGATCTACACGAGATAAAACAGATCACAGCCGTCTTGGAAACAACACACTTTTATGATGAAACCAACTCATATTCATGCCTCCAAACACAGCTCAGGCCTGAAACCAAATTGAAGAATGTCCAGAAGTTCTTGAAGAATCCACACGTTCCTGTAATCATCCGCTGATCAATTTCCCAAGAGAAAAGAACTTAAACAAGGATGGGAAATTCCAAGATGTTTACTATCCAGAGAATATCTGCATCCAGACAGACTTCACACCCAGACCAGAGGGAGATACTGCCTTACTGTTCACTGATGTAGTCAGATGCCTAGAATTGTGTGATAGCATCTACCCAACACACACCATTACTGTTTTAGAGATAAATTAGAAAATACCAAAAATTAGAGGTAAAAAAGATCTAGAAAACAAATAATTGGAAAGAACTAAGGAAGCCAGAGCCAGGGAAATTTAACAGTGATTACTAACAGGTGTTATCCATTGAAACTTTTCTGTGTTCTTTAGGCTTCAGGCTAAGAACTTCACGTTTTCTTATTTCTCACAACATTTTAAAATTCCAGCTTTACAAATATGAAAACTAAGGCTTAGAAATATTAAGAGATTTACCCAAAACGTACAACTTATAAACAGTGGAGATGGAATTTGAACACGGTCTTTATGACTCCAAAGTCCCAGCACTTAAGCACCACACTCGAGCCTGGAGCAAAGGCTCATGGGTGACCCCAGTCTTAAATATCTGAGGGTTTATAATATGGAAGACAGAAGAGATTGGTTGTATTCTGAATTAGGAGTTCTCCAAACCTGTTTGTTCTAGAGAATCATCTCTAAAACTTAAAAACAAAAATCACAGTTTCTAAGGTCCTACTCACAGACTCTGCTTCAGCTGATCCAGCATAGAGGCCAAACAACTGTATTTTTATAATGTTCTGCTGGGTTTGAGAATCACTGCTCTGTACCTCACAACTAGAGTAAGTGCAGAGGAATTACTAGGAGGCAGGTTTGGCTTTACATTATGAAAACAGACAAACCAAACGAAACAAAACACACACACCCTGCCACCCACACACCAGTCCTAACCATCAGAGCTACACAGCCTCCCCAACCCCCTGCCCAGTCCTAACCAACAGAGCTACACAACCCGCCCCCAGCACCCAGTCCTAACAAACAGAGCTACACAAACCTCTCCCGTGCAGTCCTCGCCATCCGAGCTACACAAGGCAACCTCCCCTCCCCACCCCGGCCTAGTCCTAACCACAGAGCTACACCCTCCCCACTCCCAGTCGTAGTGAACAGAGCTCCCCAAACGTAGTTGCAGCTACCTAATAAAGCACCACGATATAATGGAAAGAACTCAGTTTCTGAAATTAGAAGTCCTCATTTCCTGTTCTGGTTCAGGCATTCTTAGGTGTATAGCCTTGGTCAAGTTATTTTCTCCGAGTCTCAGTTTGCTCAACTGGAAATTATTAGGGGATACTTACCTTGAAGAACCGTTAAGAATTAAGAGACAAGTAAGTAAAGTTCACAGAACCGTGGCTGACATGGCAGGGGCTCAGAAGCAAAGGGCACCTGCCCACCTGAAATGTAACTGCCCATGGAGCTGCTGTAGCAGGCCTCTGTAAGGGGATGGTGTGGGCTGCTCTGCGGCACCCCTTCCTCTTATTCCCACTGTCGCCCCACCCACTGAAGTGGCCACAGCTGATTGGCTAAGTGCAGGTTTTAGCAATGGGCTCTGATTGACCTAATCCAATCAGCCCACACCTGGCCCCCTTGCCAGGCCATGACCAGAGCCCAGGCCTACCAGCAGATGGTGTTCCTCTGGCAGAGACTGGCTTGGGAGGAGGCTGGGTATGTGTCCAAAATTGGGCCAATCGGAGTGAACGCAAAGACTTTTGTTCAACAATAGGAGGAAAGAGAGGGTCTCCTCTTCCAGGCAGTGTGATATGTCAGCCGGAGAGCTGACAGCAGCCATACTGCTACCAAGAGCCTTTATCAAACTACTTCTGAAGCCTGAGCTAACTCCATATTTTTGAGATCTGTGAACCAATAAATTCCCCTTATCAGATTATTTAAGCCTCTCTGAGGTTGTTTTTCTATGGCCAAGGCTTGAACACCACATTGTAACTTATCCAGAATCCCCTGGATGGGAGTCGTGAGATAGAACCACTTAGATCATTTCTAACTTCATGATTCCATACTTCTCAGACTTTGTATAATTAATACCCAACTTCACATTTACAACACTTTTGATGACCGGTTTCTTCAGCCTGGGGCATCCTGTCCCACTTCCTCTTCCTAAGAAATCCTGCTTGCCTTTTAGGGCCCAACTTCACCGGTTCCACTGCCACAAGATCTTTGAAGAGGAAACAGTTAATCCACCTTCCTGTGCACTCCCCTGGCAGCTCACCGTTTCCTCTCTTACCTCAATTTCACTGTGTATTTTTCTCACTCCTGTCTTCACCTACATTTAGGCTGTGTGCACCTAAAGACATGTTCCCTACCCCTAGACATTACTTGTTAACACCGACTGTGCAGCAGAGTAGCACAAATCTAGCTTATTGCACATGTCCAGTGGCTAACACAGGACCAGGCCTGCAGCAGGCCTGCAGTAAACCACCACTAACTCATTAATGCCACACCAGTGGTTAGCTGGATTCAAAGGAGAAACAACAAAGGCTTCGGCCTTAGCCTTCCAGGTGTCTGACCTTGCACCTTGAAGGAATTAAAGAGTAATACATTCCCCATTTTGCACTGCTGATTTCCAATGACAAGGAGGTTTTCCCCCTCCCACAGAGGATTACAGGCCAATTTAGGTAAGGCAGGGTTTTGGGGGCTGGAGGTGGCTCAGAGTTTTTTCCAACCTTATTAAACTTACTAAGAGCTTAGCAACTGGTTAAAAATGCTGGGATCATAGACAAGAGCCACCAGTCCCGGGCAGCTTTTTCTTTGAGAAAAATGGCGAAAGAGAACTGTCGCCTCCTACTACTTCCATTTGGTCATCCAGCTATCTAGACCTTGAATAACATTTCTGGATCTGATGTGGTTTCAGTGGCTGCAATTAGAAAGGAAGTACACACAATAAACTAGGAGTAGATTTGTTATTCACACTCCGACACTCGATTACTGTCTCAAAAACTAGGATACTTCCTGCAACCCGAAGTCCTCATTGACAGGGATCATCTTGGTCTGAAGGAAGGGAGTGGCCTCTAGAAGCAGGAAAAGGCAAGGAGGCAGATTCTCCCTAGAGCGACCCGAAGGAGCCAGCCCTGCCCACAGTCTCGAATTTAGTCCGGTGGGACTCACGTTGGGCTTCTGACCTCCAGAGCTGTAAGATACACGTGTGTGGTTTTTAAGACTCCTGCGTTTGTGGTAATTTGTTAGACAGAAAATGAGTGCACTGCGCTCCTGTGCCAGACTACTCACTTGTGTCGACGGCAGTCCCGTTCCAAACAGCGGTGCTGTGTAGAAGAAGCTGTTAGCTTCTCAGACATGAAGGATAAGAAGTCACAATCATAAGTTGAAGTCGATCAGAAAGAAGGAAATACTAAAATTTACCAGAGATCCGAATGAGAAAAATTCAGATAACTACTCATATATATCAAACATTCCTCTTATATTCACGAAACAGACCTGAATAAATGCATGCCTTAACTAAAATGATTTCTTTTCTATATGTGGATAAAATACCCTTATCCACAAATTTAACACATAATTTACAGAGCCTCTCCCACTTGCCAGGCACTGGGAAGAATCCTGAGGGCTTCCTACCTTCAAGATGCTTGCCATCTATCTGAGCCAGGACAAGTATGGAAAAAACTTGTTCACGTTAGTTCATTAGTGCTAAAATAGGAAGTAAGAATAGAGCCACAGCTTAAAAGTTATGTTGTCATAGACAGAGACAGGCAGAGAACTAAGCCATGTGCATTTGTTAGCTGTTTCTGAGCAGCTTAAAGCAACCAGCTAAACTACTTCACACAGTTCCGAGGGTCAGGAATCTAGGAGTGTCTTAGCTGGATGGTTCTGCCTCAGGGTGCTTTATGAGGGTGCAGTCAAACTGTCAGCCAGAGCCAGAGTCAACTCAAAGATGGACAGAGGCTGAGGCATCTAAGCTTACTCATGTGGTTACCGGTGAACCTCCGTCACTCCCTGTGGTTTGCCAGGGGCCTGGGTTACTTGCCAGTAGGGCCCCTCCACAGAGCTGCTACAAGAAGGCGGGTGGCTTCTCCCCAAGTAAGTGGCCTGAGAGAGATATTCTGACAAAAACAGAAGCCAATGTGAACCTCAGAAATGACCTGCCATCATTCCTGTCATATGCTATCAGTCACACACACCAACGGGAGACAACGTGGGAGGGGAGTACTCAAGGATGTGAGGATCAGGAAGCAGGAGTCATTGGGACTCATGTTGAAGCCTCACTGCCACACCGTGTTCCAAACATTTCAGCAAGGGGAACCTTGCAGTAAACTACACACAGTTCTAGAATGGCGCTCATGAGGCCTAGGGCAGTCACGGATCGGCTACTCTACAATCCAGCAAGGCCTCGGCTTCCATAGCTGCAAAATGAGAATGGAGTCCAACTGTGAGGAACACTGGGTGGCCCAGGGCTGCTGCTTCTGCACTCAGCATTTATGGGGTGTTCATCATGTGCCAGACACTGTGTGAAGCATCACACCCTTAACTCATTTACTTCTCATTACGACCCTCTAAGGTGGTTACAATTGTCATTGCTGCATAAGAGCTGAGAAGACTGAAGCAAAGGGTGTCCATCCATTTGCCAAAGGTTCACCATTAGTAAGAGGTAGTCAGGATTTGAACTTAGGTGATCTGGCATCTAAATCCACATTATAAGCCACTGGACTCTCTAACAGAGGGTATGGAAATGATGCAAGTGAGTACACTACTTATAAAGTCATCAGCAATACTAAACTTTAAAAGAAGAAATCATGTTTAAAATTTGGTTAAAAAATAGACAGGAGCCAAGCATGGTGCTGCTCACCTATAACTGCAGCTACTAGAGAGGCTGACGTGGGAGAGTCACTTGAGCCCATGAGTTCAAGGCCAGGCTGGGCAACAGAGCAAGACTTGTCTCAAAATAAAATTATATATACAAATATGATTCCATTTACATGAGGGACCTAGAGTGGTGAAATTTACAAAGATAGAAGGAGGGATGCCAGGGCTAAGGGAATGAGGAATGGGGAGTTATTATTTTATGGGTATAGAATTTTAGTTGGAGATATTGAAAAGTTCTGGGGGTGGATGGTGGTGATGGTTTCACAACAATATGAATGTATTTAATATTGAACTATACACCTAAATGATTTAAATTGTCAATTTTATGTTATGTATATTTTACCACCATAAAAAATAGACATTAAACTATAATATCTGATATTCCAACCAGGAGCTTACTCAAAAGGACAAATCCCACATAGCTAATAACTTTAGATGCTTAGAAATTAATTTAGTTCTAAGGCATAGAAAGGAATCCAAAAGAACTTGTCTTTCCTGGTTGGTCCATCATCTTTCACTCAACTTATTTTCATTACAAAAAAAAAGAAAACAAAACAAAACAAAACAAAAGTCACACGAGTTTCCTTTACCCTTATCTCTCCCAAGTCACTAAGTAGCATTTTGAAGTGGAGACTAGTCCATTCCTAAACCCAGGAAAACCTGCCCACACAAGGTGCTTCACAGCATAAACGTTAGGACTATTCCACGATTCTCATTATTTCTACCCTTCCTGTGACGTGCCCTGTGTGTTTCAAGAGTCAGAGATCAGCCCAACAAGATGAAAGCAAAGGCATCAGCTGTGAGGGTAAAGGGACATGTGATGAGTGGGCCCTGCCGTCGGGATACTGCTGTCCACGTGCTGGACGGTTAAAGAGGCTGTGAGAGTCTGCGCTTTGGATTTATGTCCTCGTCCTGCCCTCCTCTTCTGAAATAGTATTTTCTCCCGATGCATCAAGGAGACAGGGACTCCAAGCATTTTCCTTACCACCCTGGTCGTCTCCCACATTTAGGAGGAAAGTTATACTTCCATGAGGCCTTTGCTTGCCTCATTTCAGAAATGGCGGAGGGTATAGTCATAAAAGGAAATTGTATGCCCGTAGTTAAGAAAGTATGTTTAATTCACACTCACTTCCCTCTTTTTATCCATCCATATGCAGATCACCATACTAAGTGGTATGAAGTGAGATTGAGAAAAAAACTATAAAAAAAAAAAAAAAAAAAAAAAAAAAAAAAAAAAAAAAAAAAAAAAAAAACCACAAAAAGGACACAGGTAAAATCTAACCTTGGGCTGGGCGTGGTGGTTCACACCTGTAATCTCAGCACTTTGGGAGGCCAAGGTAGGGGGATCACGAGGTCAAAAGATCGAGACCATCCTGGCCAACATGGTGAAACTCAGACCCTACTAAAAATACAAAAATTAGCTGGGGTTGGTGGTGGGTGCCTATAATCCCAGCTACTCAGGAGTCTGAGGCAGGAGAATCACTTGAACACAGGAGGTGGAGGTTGCAGTGAGTCGAGATCACGCCACTGTACTCCAGCCTGGCAACAGAGTAAGACTCTGTCTCCAAAAAAAAAAAAAAAAAAAAATCTAACCTTCAAACAAATTATCAGGACACATGAATAAATAAACATCACTTATGAATTATTAAGACACATGAATAAAACACCACTTATGTCCACTAAACAAACTGTCATGCTTGCTAAGGCTACCTATCACAGGTGGCTTCGTAAACTTCAGGACAACCTGAGAAGAGGCCCCGTGCTGCACAGAAGTCCATGAGCTGGACTAGAAACAACTGGGTCCAACCCTGAATTTCCCATGAATTCGTTTATTGTTTATTATGACTTCCACCCAACTGACAAGTACTTAGCCTAAGTCTGTTTATACACCTGAGAAATGGAGAACAGTAAAAATGCCTGAGGTTGCTACGAGGAATCAACAGGTAATTCATGCCAACATGTTTGGTAAATATTTACAGATGATACAATTATGCACATTAGGGCTGGATGATATTTCAAGATATAAATTTGTGTTCTCTTTGCATTGCCTCTTTTTCCCCAAAGATCAGACTCTGCTCACCTCAGGGGAGGCATGTGGCCGTTCAGAAAGCAGAAACCATCTGCAAAATATGGGACGCAACAGAGGGCGGGGGAGAGAATAACACAGCCTGAAGATCTGACAGAGTAGGGGCCTCGGCCCCAATTCTAAGCAGTGCTACCACCCAGAAGCGCGACTTCCCCAGGAGGAGGATTTGGACAGACAGGGACTCACACAGCTTCTGAGTCCTATGTGTGGTAAGGACGCCTCAGACAGCCACTGGGCCTGCAGGTGGGGTAGGTTGCGAGAGCCACGCCCCTAACAGCTTGCTTCTGGGGATGAGCCCAGAACCCTGAGAGGAGAGATTACATTTTCCACCAAGCCGGTGGAAAGACAATCAGAGCCAGAAATCAGGCAGATTTACATGAAAAAAAAAAATGGAAATGTTATTTTTGGCACATTAGAGTTTGGGGACTGAGTTTTACACCCATTACAATATTTAACTTCCCAACACCTAAAATCTTTCTGGCAGTTAACAATGAATGCCCAATGTAAGAAATGTTTTTCGTTTTACTTTATAAACACATATATATAAACCACCTTCTCCTACTAAAAAGAGCACACGCATTTTGCTGCTCTAATGAAAGAGTGCCGGCAGGGCATAAATTCTGAAACGACTTTCTCTATGTTGCTAGGCACATAGAGGATGCGAAATAAAACGCTGTTGGCCGATGGGTGACAAAGTGTCCAGGGTGGCTCATAACTTCCCACGACTCTTGCAATCAGCAGCACACACCTGCCAACCAGTGGGCCGGGATTAGGGGTATGGCCTGTTGTGATCAGTGGACCTTTTCTCCATGCAATGCTAATGGGTTTCTACAGGACAGAATTCATGATACAGGTGTTATTACAAACACTGCCATCTAACCACTGGAAAATTGAACAAACAGATACATACTCATTAGGCCAGGACCTTATCTATCAAGTTACCGAATGCATTCCCAGAGCCTAGAAGAGTACTAGGCACAGAGTAAAAATTCAGTAACTGTCTGACCAATGTTGACTGACAGAAGACACATGACCTCTACCTTCACCTATGAAATACAAAGCAGAGGTATAACTCCAACAAATAAGGCCAAGCCCAGTACTTAAAAGCCCAAAACAAATCAAGTGCAACACACTGAACACGAGCTGGCTAGCTTTCCAGTGTCTTCATCCACGCTAGCGACACCTGCAGAAAGACAGGAAGTCAAAGCCCACGGGAGGGGAAGACGGGGGAGGCAGAGGGGCTTATTACCAGCCCCAGGTTGGTGCTTCCTCTAGCTCCTCCTCTTCTTTAGCAAGACGCCTCTGTTCTTTCCATGAAGAAGTCTGCCCCAGAACATGACCTACATCCCAGCTAAGCTCTGATTTATGAATCGGCACAGAGATGACAGTAGCTGGTGCGCACACCACGAGCCTGCGTCCAGGGAATGTGCATACGGTGCGTTCTTTCTGTAGGTGCCTCGCAGTCGCTCTGCTCCTAGGGCTTCCCAACTCAGTTCAGGCCATGGAATTTAATTAATGAAATGAAACACTGGCCCTACAAAATGGGACACTTAATGAATTTATTTAATGATGCCAAATATGGGGAGCTTTTTAAAGTAGAGACGCGAAAGGAACAGGAGGAAAAGATCAATTTGTTGAAAAACATTCAAAGCAACTGAGTCACTGGGTGTTAATCTAAGACAATGGGGATGCCATCTGGAAAATCAGCTTCACTGAAATCAGGAGTAGGAGCATCTTTCTTTCCACGGGAATTCACTGAGCTTCCATTGAGCTGCTACTCTTAGCATGCTTGCTGCTGCGAGACACAGAAGACATCCTTTCTCCTCAGGAAGCTTTCCACAGACATTATTTAAAAAACCTAACTTTTGGCTAGCAATGCACTTTCACCTCACATGATTTCATTTCATCTGAGCTGGGAATCAGCAGTGGCAGGGATTGTCTGCCCTGAGGAAAACCAAGGTGTGGGCTGGCTGAGGGTGGGGCGGGAGGCAGAGCTGTGCAGGAAAGAACATTCTCCAGGCCAGGCCGCTATGCGATAGCACACAGGAGCAAGGTCTGCACCCACCAGCATGATTCCCCACCCTCCCCCAGAACCTCAGCACTTCCACCACCACCAGGGAAATAAGACACAACTCACGGCAGCTGAGAGCACTTCAGGACAAAGCGGGCAGTACAAAGGCAAGAGGTGAGGATGGTCAGGGTGTGAGCAGAACTGCTGGGAGGAAGACCAGCCACTGCCAAGTGTGTCTTCAAGCCCTGAGCTTCCCTGAAGAGATAACAGCTTTCTCTGGCAGATGCTTAGACAAGAGGTCATGCATAGGCACTATTCTGGCAATGCCCAGACAAACCAACCTGTTTCTGATCCCATTGAGAAGTATGACAATAACACAGTCTGTAGACAAGGAAATTCAATGCATGGCATTCCTCCAGGGAAAATGTTGTGCTGGACCAGGGCCAGGGCTGCCAACACCTGTGAGCAGATGAATTCCAAAAGGTACAGTCACAGGCTGGCTCCTCTGGGGCTTGGCTCACAGTGTTTCATCAGAAGAAATTAAGATAAGGAAGTATCTTCCTGCTGACAGCCCCCCCTTAGGTGCATCCCACTCATTTCTTACCCACCCTTGAGGAGGGAGTGGAAATCATTAACCCTGGGTAAAAAGTACAATTAAACTTCCTTTTCTGAGCTCCCAGAGCTTTCTGGAACCTGAGAGCTCCTACAGAGACATGATTCTTGCTGAGTAAATAATTCTAAGTCAGTGACCTGCCTAGGGACTCACGTCTGAAATACAGTGTGATTTTCAATTTTTATTGTAAATTTTCCTCCTTTTATTTACTAGCCAATATTTCCATGTGGCAACCACGTGTCCATCCCATTAGGGGGGCTGTTACAAAAGAAATGAAAAGGAAGTATCGGTGAGGATGCAGAGAAACGGGAATCCTCGTGCACTGCTGACGCAAAACCCTGTAGCTGCTGCAGAAAGCAGTCTGGATGTTTCTGAGAAAGTTAGACTGCCACATGACTGCAATTGCACTTCCAGGTGTGTGCCCAAAGGATCCGGAAGCAGTGATTTAATAGATACTTGCACCAATGTTCATAAAACATTGTTGAATTTCCAAAAGTGGAAACAACCCAAGTGTCCATCATCAGATGAAGAGAAAACGTGGGGCATACATAAAATATTATTTTGCCATAAAAAGGAAAGGAATTCTAATAATGCTATGGCATGGATGAACCTTGAAGACATTATGTTAAGTGAAAGAAGCCAGACACAGAAGGACAAACACTTTGTGATTCCACTTATATGACATACCTAGAGTAGTCAAATTCACAGAGACACAAAACAGATTGGTGGTGTAGAGGGTGGAGGTGAAAGGGGAGTGGATGGGCGTCGCTCAATGGGGTAGGAATTTCCTAAGGGTGATGAGAAACTTAGAAATAGATATGGTGACGCCTGCATAACATTGTGAATGTGATTAATTTCACTGAATTATACACTTAGAGATTATTCAGATCATAAACTTTATGTTAAATATATTTTACCACCAAAAAAAAAAAAAATCCCACAAAAACGACCAAACATGAAACCAAAATATAAAGGCGAAAACAAGGTGGATATTAAAAAAAAAAAGAGCTTAAGAAATAAAAGGAGAAGACTGCAAAAAGCACACAGAATAACAGCATTAGCAATACTGCTGTATTAACTACATGTATACAGCATTTACTCTGTGCCAGGAATTGCTTTAGGCACTATACGTATAACAACTTGTATAGCCTTCATGGGCACCTCTTGATGAAGGTTTTATTATTATCCTCATTTTAAAGTTAATAATTCTGAAACACAGCAAGTTTAAGTATCTTACCCAAGATCACACAGCAAGACAGTGGCAAAGCCTAGATTTAAATCTAGAAAGTCTAGACTCAGAATCTACGTTTTTAAACAACTAAGCTGATTGCCAGTATAAAAGACATAACAGTGTGTCAAAAAAAAAAAAAGGAAAAAAAAGGAGGTTAAGGATAGGGATGTATAAACAATTATATGCTACCTAAAACGAGACAGAGAGGAAAAGACTAATGAAACCAACACACAGCATTCTTACTTCAAAAGTCAAATACTAATTGTTGAATGAAAAGTACAGGGTCCTGCTGAATGTCCACGCTCACCCAAGTCTCTTCCAGAAAACAGTAAAGCAGAAAGAGCACGGAGCTTGAGCTCAGAAAACCTGGCTTTAAATCCTGGTCCAGTGACTTATTTTGCTTTCTTCTCATTTAGCAAGCATGTAACGACCACCTGCTAGGCACCAGGGAATGTGCTGGCTAGTCCACTTCATGTTTTGAATCCTAGCTCCTCTTCTATGAAATCAGAACAACATACCTACCTCACAGGGTTGTTAAGAAAGCTAAATGAGATAGGCTATGACTGTTCTTGACTCCTAGGTGACACTCAGTAAGGGCTGACTGAAGATATTTTCTCTTGCCTAATTTCTCAGAATAAAAATTCATGAAGATGATAAGATACATAAATCATGCAGCTTGTGTTCTGAATGAAGGCATTGTGACTGCCAGGCTGCAGACACCTATACACAGCTACTCGGCTCCTTGCACCCCACCCTCTTTCTTACCCTTAAGCTGGCGAGATGATGACACATGGCAGGACACTGCTAAGTGCCAGGTTTCTTCTGTTCTTCCCAGAAGGGGTGGGAAGAGACAACAGAAAGGAGAAAAGGAGAGAGGAGAAAAAAAGGAAAATGGAAGAAAAAAAAAAAAAAGCCAGAATGTGAAGGTGGAGCTAGGATATTACTTTCTCCCCTTCTTTCCCAGTGGGGTAGAAAAGGCTATGGTCTGCAGGGAGCTCACATCTTCCATTTCTCTCTAGAATGTCCCACAGCATCAACCATGCCCTTAAACCACAAATGACACAATGTTCTCCAGACTCTAAAAGATCCCTTGGACAACAGAGGACTTCTTTCTGTTTCCCCCTCCTCTGGATACCACCACACACAGAGTTCAATGATGACCTTTTATCTTGCATCACGGCCAGAACAGTCATTAAGGAGTTTCATTTCTAGGGTGTTCACCAATCACGATAACAGTTACTAAAATTCAAGGCCTACAAGCCTTACACTGATCAGTGGTTATTCGCCGAGTTCAGCGAATAAACTGTAAGATTCTGAAAGACAGAGAACTTATCTAACAGAACCTAGTATTGATGAGTATTTGCTAAATCCACACTTGACTTATACACAGTGTGTGGAAGCAAAAAATCACATTTCTATATCCCGCATAGATCAGAAGTCTAGCTAACCTGGAGGCTGCTTTATTTCGTCTGAGGGAGGTTTTACTTAATTTCTGAAGTTCTGTGATGGTAAGAAAAAGCCCACCAATAAACGGCCCATTTATACCACTTTACTCGAGTCTTATGAAGTAAGGTCAGTGTCCTGCACCTCTGACGAGGAGGGAAACAAGACTGACACGAATCATACTCCCAAGGTCAACAGACAGAACCATATTTAGAATCATGTCAGGCTAGCTCCAAATGCTGCCTTCTCACCTATTCACCTGAAGTTCATTGTAATTCGTTAGTGTGAATTCAATGACATCTTGGAAAGCGTTGCTTCTGACTAGTGAGAAAGTTTTATGTCAAGAGAAGGTGAGTTGCTCCAGGAGAAGAATACGCCAGGCAAGTCCAAACATGTCTGCCTACCCACCAGCGTGATTCCCAACAGCACCTCCTCCTCTTGCCAACCCATCCTCAGCTTTATAGGCTGCAGATGTTTTTGAAAGTTTCTCCTTGCTCTAGGTACCATGGAAGAGACAGTGTCTAGCTTCATCCTGAAAAACAAGGGATATTGTGGAATTCGTCACGTTTTGGGAGATGGGCCGTTTTTACATCAGCCACCCTTGCCAAGATCTAAGAAGCATGACTGTTTCCCATCACGTGATCGCTGGCTTTGCAAGCTGTGGTTTGAAGATGGAAACAATAATAATCTCATACATAAATGACTAATTTATGGGAAGACAGAAAATATTTTAAATGTTTTCCATGATCCTCTTTTTGAAGTACAAATGATAGTCAAACAGGGGTCATTTCCCTGACTGATAATTTTCAGAATTGCAGACTCTACAATAAATAACATTCACAGATGGTTCCTTTCTTTGAATCTCAACGCCCTTCCTCTTGGGAGCTGGCAGCTACTCAGAAGACAGCATTAAACTGGCCAGAAAGATCTGGGATCCTCTGGATCTCTGTTTCCTTTGTTCAAAATAAAAGACTTCGACAGATTCTCTGTCCACCCTCCTCCAGGTCTGGTTCTGGGCAATCCCCAAGAGATCACAGATACTTTGTATATCTTCCACATCGCCACTGTAATTGCAGAGTTCCTATCTTCCTTATGACTGTATTTACTAGAACCAAACCCATCATTTTTTAGACATCACCAAAGTCACTGTAGAAACAAGCAGCTGGTCATGAGTCCACTGAGAAGACCATGGCAGGTGTGAGGAAAGACTCCAGTCTAACGTGCAAGATGACCACCTCCTTGTAAAGCAGTTCCCAACCTCCCATTACTTGGCCTCATTGCATGCTCACATGGAAACATCTCAGTTTACCACTGTACAACGTGTGTTCTCCCCTCAGCAAAGGGTAAGGGCCGGAAAAGAAAGGTTCTAGGCAGGAGGATTGGTGGGCAGGCAAGAGATGTGACAGAAGAGGTAGAGGGAAAGATGGTAAAGGGCAAAGAAATGCCAGGTGAAGATGTGTAGGCACACAGAAGAAATGAACCCAGAACCAGAAATGTTTCAAAAAAAAAAAAAAAAAAGGCTATTATTCTATGGGGCTCAATTCACACTTCATTAGGCTTCAGAGAATCCCAACAGAAAGTTCTCATCTACTTCTCAAATCCCCTGGTAGGGGTATCAGGTATATCTATGCTACCACAGCGCCATCTAGTGGAGTGGTGGGACTTACCATGACCTAACTAAACTGCTAGGACTGACTCCATATTGCAACTACTCCAGGCAATAAACACCGGTGACAGAATATACTATTGAGGAATACGCGCAACTGAAGTTCACAAACTTTTATGTTCTACGGGTTATCTCCTCTCAGGGCAAGTGTACAGTAACTTTTCAATCCACACACTGAAACATTCCCTCCCCATTCCATTTTCATTTCTTCCCACTCAATTTTCAACAGCTGAGCTATTAAGAACATTTTTAGATGTACCTTTTTCAGCAATATAAAACTATTTATCTGTTGTTCTAATAATATCTATTTTGAGCATCTCTTAAATTACATATAGATCAATGACATGACGCATTAAATTTATAATATGTAATATAAATCTCTCACACATCTGGTTATTAAACGCTAATATTTATTTTTGTCTTTCTCCACAGTTCTCCCATGTAATTCTCTTCAGGACAAATATAATAGTGTAACTCTCAGTGATTTATTACACAAGTGATTCTGCTAGGGATATCAGGACCCCAACGTGGGGCTCCACCAATGTCACTCTGTTATACAAGCTCAGGTTTGGGTTCTGGGAAGCCAGAACTGAAAGCAAACCACATGCTTTGGCTTAGACCTCGACTGGAATCCAGGCACTGTCACTTATCACGTGACCGTGGACTTAATTTCTCAAGCCTGTCTCCTATCTGTAAAATGGGAATAATCCTACCGACTTCATTCATAGGATGCTGTGAGGATTAAGTGAAAACAGGTATGCAAAATGGCCAGAGCAGTGCTAACATTTAGAAGGTGCTCAGTAAATATTCATTATTTTTCTGCTGCCCAATCCCAAAGAGGTCTACCAGGGAAATAATAATTCTCATTTTTAGTCAAGCTACCAAAACAAGACTCTTCTTTTCTGATTTTATAAAAATGCGAAAAAGAGAGAAGAAAAACCTTCCAAGATTCTGATACCACTCACCCCAGTGTTCACTTGAAAGTCAACCAATAAATAGGCACTCGGGTAAAGATGGGATTCTGCCAGCCACAGTACGTGGAAGAGTTCATAGCACCCTTGACTTTAATTCATGTGCACTATAATCCTGTGGGTTAAAGGGCCATAAAAGTTGTCCTGGTTTTTCTTATACTTCAAAGGAAGCAATTTAATGGCCATGAATTACAGTCTCCCAATTACACTGTAACTATGAGACACGACTGTTCTGGTATGATTTCCAGCCTGGCTTCTTCACCAAAGGAACTTCAAGGTAAGAATTTAAACAAAATAACCTTTCCAGGCTTTCATCCAGCTTCTTCACGCAAGAGACGCTATCTTAGAGAGCCCAGAGAACATAAGTGCAAAAAGGCTTATGTGGGGTTGAGGCCTGAAAGAGGGTGGTCTACAGACTCGTGTTGGGGTGAGGCAACCCATAAAATGGAGAGCACTGTTCCCTGGGGAGGCCTATATGCTACAGACTCTATAGGAAATAAACGAATAGGGGATAATACTTTTTTTTCTTTGTGAGACAGGGTCTCACTCTGTCACCCAGGTTGGAGAGCAGTGGTGCAATCAGGGTTCACTATAGCCTCGACCTCCTTGAGCTCGGGTGATCCTCCCACCTCAGCCACTCGAGTAGCTGGGACTACAGGCATGCACCACCATGCCTGGCTAATTTTTTGGTATTTTTTTCCCTAGAGACGGAGTTTCTTCGTGTTGCCCAGGCTGGTCTCAAACTCCTGGGCTCAGGCCAGCTGCCCATCTCTGACTCTCAAAGTGCTGATACTATGGGCATGAGCCACTGTGCCTGGCCTAATTTTAAAATTTTAAGTGGGCAAAGTTACACTAAAAATGTTGGTTAAATGAAAACCCTCACAAATGTGGGCTCTGCCTATCTTACCATCATTGCTTAATTAGCCAGATACAGCAAGCCTAAAACATTCCTATTGCCCTATGACTCAGTAAACAGTATAAATCTTTCTCACAGTAGCAAAGCAAATGCTTACAGCTGGGAGACAATCACATATGGTGGAGCCAACATTGTACTTGGAACTGGATTTGGTTTTCAATCTTGGTTTCTCAATTAACTAGCTCTCTGACCTTGGGCAACTTCCCTAAACACTGGTTTGCTCATCTAAAATGGGGATAGTCACCTATCTCTAAGGGTTACCATTAAATTAGATGTTGTGAGGATAAGTAAATCAAAACGTCCTTGGTATGCTCTATCCCTCATCTCGGCTGGAATAAAGCAGGACCCAGGCAACACGTCCAGTCTTCTGCAAATAGTCACACGGCCATAGTTTAAGCACATCAAGTGGCACCCTCGCAATGATACCATAAAAGTAAAACATTAACTATTTGCTTATGCAGAATCCTCTCACAAACAGGGCATCCTATGAAAACCGCAAAGGGGATAAAGAAAGAAAAAGCAGGGGAAGCCAGGTTCTTCCAACCTCCAGTCAGTAGTCATTCACAGTCTTTACCAGATGTCTTCACTGCATTTGGGGCCCCTCAGAACCAGCATACAGGTGCAGCCTTGGTTAGAGGCCAGAACACACACCTCTTGATATTTAAAGATGTTCATCTTCAGTTGGCCTCCACAGAGAACTGGCTTCCACGTAAGATGTGGAGTTTGAGAACCTAATTGTTCCCAAGCTCTGTGAATAGGTTTCATATACTCCAAAGACAGCTGGATATTGAAAGTGAGAGAGAAAACAGAGGCAAGATCTTGACTGTACATTTGCGAATCAATTCTACTATACCATTTTAAGACTGAAAAATTAAAGATGGTGATATGATGTTTGTGTTAAAAGCACAACAATGTCCAGATTGCTAAAAGAAATCTAACCTATATGTAATGGTCCCCCAAAGTAAATTTTAAAGTTGTTAAAGTAAAAATCGACTATGTAGGAAGAGCACGCTTTGCTACTCTACCTTGTAGCTGACGAGCGAGTGTGTGAGCTGGGCAGGGTGTTTGAGAGGCTGGGGCAGGACAGGGGAGGATCAGGTGGTGAGGAATAGCTCTGGGATGTTCAGGCTGGACCCACCCAAGTTCCTCTTCCTACTGAATGGCGACTGGGGCGTGCTCCTGTTTCCCAGACACCTGTCTTTCCCCACATATTTAGAAAGTGTGGGAGAAATCTGGAGAGTGATAAGCCCCTGTATAATTCTCTTACTCTCAAAAGATTTTTTTTAAAAACTAAAAAATAAATGGAAATCAGCTACAGCCTTCTGATGTGTGAGTAAAGAGACAACTGGGCCGAACACTGACCCGTCTCACATAACAAAATTGCCCTTTCAGCCCACTGAGGACGGAGGGACGACACGCCACAGGGAGGTGCGCTGTCCCTGAGGGAGCCCTCCTTGCAGACCCCAGAGTTCTGTTAACTGCACTTAACGTAATCATGAACACATCACCTCGGGGCTACTGAAGACCAGAACCTCTAAAACATAAAAGACAATTAGCACTATGAACCCAAGAGCAGATACACCAGAGCATGAGGAAAAGCGTGGGACGGAGCTGGACTGCCCCTTCCGGATCATTCCTCCCTTCCTTCCTGTTTCATGGTTGTGTTCTGAGGTCCTGCTGACAGGGGCTTCCTCTCCTGGGTGAGAATGAAGGCTAGGGCCCAAAGCTGAGGACAGAAAGTGAGCAACTCCCCACATTCTAAAAAGGCTGTTGGAGAAGGTGCCACAGCTGGGGCCTGAAACCCTCCTCCACAGATCATCAGGCAGCACTCTGCTACCAGTCCCACAGGAACAAAACTTGTCCTTCCCAATCTGTAGAAGAAAGCAAGACTCTGAAGCATGTGAGTTCATCTTTGGTCTTGTGGGAGGCTTATATTCAAGAGGAAAACGGATTCCCTGGAGGATGGGATGCGGTGCTTTCTCTTCCCGGAAGGGAACAAAGTGAGTCGGCTGTCAGCTCCCTGGTCAGTGATCTACTTGCAGAGCCAACTTCCTGATCTTGCCTCAATAAATGAGATTCATTCATCTGCACTTTGGGTTTCATGTAGGGGGAGAAAAGTAAGAGTTAGGGGAATAAAATGAGATGAAAGGGCTGAAGAAAAGGCAGAAGGAGGCCAGGCACGGTGGCTCACATCTAATCGCAGCACTTTGGGGAGTCTAGGTGGGAGGATCACTTCAGTCCAGGAGTTTGAGACCAGCCTGGGCAACATGGTGAAACCCCATTCTACCAAAAATACAAAAAGAAAAAAAAATTAGCCCGGCATGGTGGCATATGCCTGTAGTCCCAGCTACTGGGGGTCTGAGGTGGGAGGATCCTGTGAGCCTGACAGGTTGAGGCTGCAATACGCCATGATCACAACACTGCACTCCAGCCTCGTAAAGAGACCCAGACCCTGACACACACACCCGCCACCACCCCCGCCCCCACTGTGCTAAAAAAGGCATGACAGAAAATACATTGTGGTGCAATTTGTACTGAGAAGTGGGAAACAAGATTAAATGCATTAGAAAAGAACCAAACTGAAATACTTAAAAATTACAGTAATCAGTCACTTAAAAATCTATTCCCCATTGATAATAAGGCTGTGATTTTTACACCCAAAAAAAAAAAAGTGATTAAGTCACAGTTCATACCACAGGAGCTTACAACAAAGTGACACCAAAGAAAGACTATGTCCCAGGATGATGGCCATCTGGAGGAGGTGCTAATGGTATCACAAGCTATTGACAAAAATAAGGTCCCTTCATTTCGCTTAGCGTCTCCTTCCCTGCAAATAGGGCAAGAATGGAAGGTTGAAATAGTCAGACGCTCCAGGCTTCAGTGGCAGTGAGGAACCACGACCCATGCATAGTATTCTGAAAGGGCTTAGAGAAGCAGTGCCCTCATCCACATGCGCTCAGAGCCTGTGTTGGAAAAACATCAGTCACCACTTGCCTATGATGTCCAAGGGCTCTTTAGATGTCCCATAACTCTATGTAAATAAGAAATAAAGGTGGGCCTCACTGAAAGCGGAACTCCTCTCGGCCCAGGATGGGCTTAGCCAGAGTTTCTGGGAGGGAAGCTGCCCTCTGGCCTTCCCCGCCCTCAGCCCATTAACATTTCTGTCCTTAGTCTGCTGGGATCCTGGAGGGTATAAGGGCTGTGAGAATGCCAAGACTATTTTTTAAATTTTGAAAAATAAATACTAGAGGCTCTGGCCGCAGCAGTGCTTGGGGAGTTTTCCTTTCCTTTCTCAGCAACACTGGGAGGGAGCTGTGGAAGGAGGGGCGCCAGGCGGAGAAACAAAGCAGCAGTGTTTGCACACAAAGCCCGGTGCTGGCAGCTTTCTAGCTTTCGTTTTTTCATGCTGCCAAAGTCATTTGTTTTGAAAATAAGAGCCTCTCCTTTGCCCTCAGCATCCCTGTTGAGACACCAAACCACAGGATTAATTCTGTTCAGGCCTGCAGAGTATGGCAAATCCTCTGAGACACCTCAGCTCCTTCTCCAGGTGAGACACTAGAGTTCAGGGACGAAGAAACAGGCTCTGGAGTCAGAGAGACCCAAGTTCAAGTGCCAGCCATACCGCTTGCTAGCAGCGTCACCTTGGCCAAGTCACTCAGCTTCAGTTTCCTCCCCTAAGCTGCAAAATAAGAAAAACCAGGCTGCTATGAAATGCCTGGCCCAGAGTCATCACTTAATACATCATAACTACATAAAATAGTGGTGGTAAAACTGGCAAAAAATCTACAGGTGTGTATCGTTGGGCCATAATGTGAAACCAGCTCAAAGTAATTTAATGTAGCATCCTTCAAGGTGCTCACAATGCTTCAGACTCTAGGAGTTAAGTTATCAATACAGGTTGGAATTCATGTAATGGGGGATATACTAACATACAAAGTATAGGTAATTTGTCTAGGTTGTTTTTGACACAAAATAGCCTGAAGCTAGAGGACGTCACCTACTCTTCTTTAAAATGCCCCTTCTATTTATAGGAAGTCTACAATCCTAACTTTAATGCATTCTTGTCTAAACTAAGAGTTTTCACATTTTTTGAAGTCACAAAAATATTTATGAATATAAACATTTAACTGGAACTTGATTACTCTGTAACATATATGCGTATATACACACACACATACATTAAAGGGTAACAAAGCAAAAGATGATACTGGTTTGTGTATATATAATAGAGTGGAAATAATGTTAGATTCCAAGTTAGATCACCTACTTCTAATACTGAAGATGGCCAGAGTCTTAAGGTAAGTCTCTCTAATCAGGTCTTAGTATTCTCATGATTTAAAAAAAGGAGAAAGACATTAAAATGCTTTCAAAATTATTGTTGTGACGCCAGGCAGAATAACTAGAATGAAGTGGAAGAAGCTACTGGAATGTGATGCTGTCTCATGTAAGATCATGTTTATTATAAAGTTTGTTATAAAGCTCTGTTAGTATTATCCCGAATAACAAAAACTTAAAACAACAAAAACCACCACCACCACAATATTTTTGGCCAGGTGCGGTGGCTCACGCCTGTAATCCCAGGACTTTGGGAGGCCGAGGCAGGTGGATCATTTGAAGTCAGGGGTTTGAGACCAGCCTGGGCAACATGGTGAAATCCATCTCTACTAAAAATACAAAAATTAGCAGGGTGTGTTGGCACATGGCTGTAATCCCAGCTACTCAGGGGGCTGAGGCAGGAGAATTGTTTGAACCAAGAGGGCGAAGGTTGTAGTGAGCTGGGATCATTCCAACCTCGATGACAGCCGAGACTCCTTCTAAAAACAAAACAAAAGGCCAGGCATGGTGGCTCACACCTGTAATCTCAGCACTTTGTGAGGCCAAGGCGGTTGGATCACAAGGTCAAGAGATTGAGACCATCCTGGCAAACATGGTGAAACCCTGTCTCTACTAAAAATACAAAGATGAGCTGGGCGTGGTGGCTGACGCCTGTAGTCTCAGCTACTTGGGAGGCTGAGACAAAAGAATTGCTTGAGCCCAGGGCAGTAGGGGGGAGATTGCAGTGAGCTGAGATCATGCCACTGCACTCCAGCCTGGAAACAGACAGAATGAGACTCTGTCTCAAAAAAAAAAACAAAACAAAACAGTGGAATTGTGTTTGTGAATGTCACAAGCAGTTTCTTTCCTTTTTCTAGCTCTCTGTTGAGAAACAATACAGAATCATGTATCATACATTCAGTCTATTAGGGGCAACAATTAAATCATAGCAGGATAAAAATGGATTTTTGAAAGGAACCCCTGCTCTTGTTTTCTCCTCCCTTCATCAGTTCACCACCAGACCTCATGCCAGAGATGAAGCCTCTCCATGCAGAGAAAGACCTAAAGCTCTAGCATGATATACCCACCGATAAGAGTTGATCAACATGTATGCAGAGCCCAGTGAGGCCAGGAAGCCTAAAGAGAACTTAATAAACTCCCTCTCTCTTTTCTTCAGCTCCTACTACTTTGGTTTACTTAAAAATGAGTGTTTGCAGGAAATTTTGAGTGCACTTTTAGCAAGCAGTTAACTGAGTTATCTTTGCTAGTGCATCAAACGAATAGTGTGATGGAGAAAATCCAAATAGGAAAGAGAAGGGGAGCGGTGTAAAGTTAATTCCCATCCCAAAATATTTCTTAGATTAAAAAGCAGACTCATCCAGTCTTAAGGTTTAGAGGTCGCAAAAAACTGTTCCATGATGTAGCTGTTAAAAGGCATTAGATATTAACTACGGCATGGTCTCCATGGCTACCTGTGTCATCTATTTATATATTATGTGCTGAACATCAAAAATATTAGGCTAAAGAAGGCTAAGCAAAGATGATGTTTCCCCAAAAAGCTGTGTTTATCCTAGTTTGACAGTCTCCTAAGAAAACTTTGGATACTTTCTTTCATAGGAAGGATATGATGTTTCGAGAATTACAAAGCTTGAAGACTGCTCAAGAAGTCATCTCGTCAACACCTGTGATCCAGGAAGAGCAACGTCTAGTACATTTAGACTAGAAATCTATAGAAATCTACATTTTAAATAGTTATTACAAATTTTGAGATCTAATGAAGTTATTAGCAAGATGTTTCAAATACATCAACAAAATGATAGGCAGAAGGAACCTCAAAAATGTTCTGATCTGAATTCCTCATTTCATAGATGGGGAAATCAAGGCCCTAAGAGCTGAAGAACTTACCAAGGTTGAAAAGCGCTCCTCAAACACCTCTTCCTCCTCTCTGGGGCTTCATATTATTTCATTTTCTTTTACTATTCTGCCTGAGCTTTGATTTTCTTGAATTTTAAATACCAATATAGAAATCATCAGCTGGTGTCAGTCCTCAATAAAACAACTTAAAGTTTACTAGTATTGGTTTAACATGGTCAGAGAGTGAACCCTATAGGTTTGGTCTATGTTCCTGTAAAAATTTAGAAAAAGGATGTAAAAAGGAGGAAGAATTTAAAAACCACCTAGGCCACTGTCTATGCTGTGAGTGCGAATTCCTGCTCACAAAGGCCCCAGTGCAAGCTCCGTCTTAGTTAGCTGCCTTCTGACCCAGCCATCTAGTTTTCAACAGAGTTCATTAACTCTGTTAAAACCACTAAATTATATATACCATGGTAATTCATGTAGAATAGCAGCATAACCAATTAACATGGTTGGGGAGCACTAGTTCTAGCAATTAAAGTGGATTGATAACTCACCAAAATCTGCATGATCACACACAAATTCCTTATCTTGCTATGTTTACACTTGTTCCACTACACAAACTGAATACCAGCTCTTAATACTCTCAATAGCTATCCTTTCCTCACTGCAGAAGAGCTAAGCTTTTCAGCTGACACCCAAGGGAAACTGGTACTGGCTATCAGCATCATTACCCACCAACACTGGCTACCAACTGCTGGCTCAATGACTGAACATAAGCCACGGACACTAGTCCCACGTTCTCTCCTACCTTTTCAGAAAGCCTATCATTAGCATAATGAAGATAAATTCCTTTTTTTGTCTTCTTGAGGGAAAAACTACACAAAATAGAAAGACTTAGGCTCCATCATATTAAGCGTTGAAAGCCACACACAATGACAATAAAGACCTAAGTATGTTTCCAATAAATTATTTTCCCCTCGTTTCACACTGTGAAAACCCACATTGGATAGAATGTCTTACAGAAAACATACTGGGTTACATGAATATGCAAGGAGTTAGTTTCCATGTGAGGAGAGAGAAGTGTACTTTTAGCATTTGCCCCTCGTTGGTGCAATAGAACTTGTAGCAATTCTCTGGTTTAAACAACAGGTGGCAGTCTCATTTCTATATTTTCCCTGGCAAGAAACCTTTGCAGTTTGTGATTTCACCTTCCAGGAGTCATTAACAGTTTTTGTAATCACCTCTATCGATAGCGTGTGCATATGTTCCTATGTAGTAAATGCAAATACATGCAGGAAAACATTGAGATTTGTGTAAATGCAGTTTTACCAATTGCCACTCTCCCCACCCCTACGCCCCTCCCCACACAATAATCTATGTGCAGACATCGTTTCCCTTAAGGAAACTCCACGGCAGGGAAAAGGCAGAAGGAAATAGATTCCATCACATATGTTCTGATCTTCAATTACCATATACATGTCTACCACCCACCCATTCCTGCCACACACATAAGAGAATGGATATATTACAAGGTCCTGGGGCACACTTTGGGCAAATGATTGAGAAAGCTAAGTTCTGAGAAATCTTAATTCATATCAAGAAAAAACACTCTACTGTTTTTGGTAGGCACTATTTTCAGTATTCTGCTATAAAAGAGCATGCTTAATATTTGAAAGGAACCAACAGAAACAGGAATTACATTTCCACAAGGAAAACACAGAATTCAGCACCATTTCTCAAATGTGCCAAGAAAATACCACATTTCATAGGGTTTTTGTGTGTGTTTTAAATATGAGAAAACTGCCATGTCCAGAATCCCTCATTCAATACCTACACTGATTTTTTTATTCACATTCTTTATTATTTTTTTGAGACAGAGTCTCACTCTGTTGCCCAGGCTGGAGTGCAGCGGCGCAATCTCAGCTCTGCCTCCCGGGTTCAAGCAGTACTCCTGCCTCAGCCTCCTGGGTAGCTGGGACTACAGGCGTGTACCACCACACCCAGCTGTTTTGTATTTTAGTAAAGACGGGGTTTCACCATGTTGGCCAGGATGGTCACGATATTCTGACCTCATGATCCATTCGCCTTGGCCTCCTAAAGTGCTGGGATTACAGGTGTGAGCCACTGTGCCCGGCCCTATTTTATTATTTTTGAGACAAAAATCTCACTCTGTCACCTAGGCTGGAGTGCAGTAGTGTGATCTTGGTTCGCTGCAACCTGTACCTCCCAGGTTCAAGCGATTCTCCTGCCTCAGCCTCCCAAGTAGCTAGAAATACAGGCACGTGCCATCATGTCCAGCTAATTTTTGTATTTTTAGGAGACAAGATTTCACCATGTTGTCCAGGCTGGTCTCAAGTTCCTCACCTCAAGTGATCCGCCCACCTTGGCCTCCCAAAGTTCTGGGATTGCAGGCTTTAGCCACTGAGCCCAACCGCATAATTTTATTATGTAGTAGCAGGTACTATGTGATTTCTAACCTATAATGTAACAGTCATTGGTTTGATATATTACATTTATTCAATTTTGAATTTGTGAAGGTTTTTTTTTAGAGCAATTTGACAATGAAAATCTTGTCAACGCAGCAGGGATGAGATCAAACTGACTGACGGGCAAACCACCAACCTAATGGGACATGCCAGCTATCAGGCGGTCTGACATGTGTAGCTGGAGAAGTCCTCAAAAATGTATTTGTATAAAAGTCCATGAGAAGATATAAGGAGAATTATACAGAAAATAATAAGCTGCGCTAGAAAGAGATGATGGTGTTTCTCGTACCGTCCCTCTTACAAAGCATCAAATGTCCGTATTCCTGCTTTCTAAGAGAGGGCTGAAAAACTACCCTCAAGCTTTCTGGCAATCAGCACACAGTATCTTGTTTTATAAATAGAAAAAAGAGAATACAGAAGAAAAAATGAAAATACATCAGAGTTCAGAGGAATTGGCGGAATTTGGCTTTCATCAGCAATTCTGCTGATGAAAAGATATAAAAGCAAGTATCTGTCCTAAGGAACAAATTGTCAGGTGCAGCCCATATGATTTCTTGGTGATCAGATAATGCTGCATTCATGCTTTCTGTAGGAAGTAGAGTTTCATGAAATAGCATGAACTTTGAACCAAGAGTCAATGACTTAACCCTGACTTTAGTACTTAGTAGGGTAGTTAACCACAGTCACATTATTAATCTCTCTAGTTTTCCACAATATGGTAAATGACACAATAACAGATCTTTTGTAAAGCTATTGTGGATAGTTTTAAAGGATTATTTATTCATATCAGGTGTCTAATAAGAGCTACTTTTATACTTTTGGACTTACAGATAACTACTTCTAATTTCCCATTAAAATACCCGTGAAGGTACAGGATCCAGTGTTGGGGCTCCTAAACCAATACCCTAAAATATGGCACTTTGACATGAGGAACTCAAGAGGCCTCCAGGTCTCTCTGACCTTCCCCTCTACCCACTGCCTGTCAATCTTCTCTCTCCCCCAAAGCAGATGAAGTTGTTCACTGAGTTCCCTCATCTGCCTAAACTCCCAGACCTGCCAAAGAAGAAACACCATTACCTCTCGTTCTTTCCCTGAGTTTTCAGCAACTGACCTCATATCGCAGGAACAAGACTGAAGCCTGTCAACACACCTGAACAGACTCGTCTGCTTTGTAGGCCCAACAGATAGTCCAAAGTCACTGTATGTTCTTCCAGCCCACTGATTTCCCTAAAAACCAGTTACCACCCTGTTAAAATCATCCTCCCTTTCTGCTAAGAAGGGTATATACACCTGTCTCCCAGGGTGTGGCAGGGTCGTCACTGTGACTCTCCCTCATGCACATTAATAAATGTGTATGCTTTTCAATGACTTTTATCAGCTGATTTTCAGCAAACCTTCAGAGGAAAAAGGAGACATTTTCCCTTGGCCACTCCAGTAGCCACAGTACTGTAAGCTAAAGATAACAGAAGATCCCCAAGAATCTGAGGAAAATTTCCTTTAAGTACAGCATTAATCACTGAATGTTCTACTGTCTAACAACTGTATGGCATTTAAAAAAATGTTTAGCTGAGGTTACATATATATATAACATGAAGTTTATTCTTTTTAAGTATACAGTTCAGTGACTATGAAGTACATTTATATTGTTGTACAACCATCACAACCATCCATCTCCAGAACGTTTTTAATCGTCTAAACCTGAAACTCTGTACTCATCAGCAATGAGTACCCTTCATTCCCTACCCTTCCCCCTGAAACTCTGGGACCCACCATCTGTCTCTACAAATTTCACAACACTAGGTACCTAACAGAGGTGCAATCACCCATCTGCCCTTTTGTAACTGACTTATTTCACTCAGTATGTCTTCAAGGTCCACTGATGTTATAGCATGTGTCAAAATTTCCTTTTTAAGGCTGAATTCCATCTATGTGTCACCCATTTTGTATCTCCATACATCTGTTGATAGACATGCGAGTTGCTCCCACCAAATGTGTACAATTATCTGTTTGAGTACCTGCTTCCAATTTTGGGGGTATATACCTAGAAAGAGAACTGCTGGATCATTTAATAATTTTATTTGTAATGTCCTAAGGAACTAGAGAGCATTCTGAAGTGTGAGGTGGAGGCCCAAGCTGTCATCCTTGCTAACTGGAATCCTGGAGTTCTGAGCTGGTCATAGCTAGGCTGATCCCATTAGTGGTGGACACAGACCAGAAAGAGAAGAGCACTGACATGAGGTCTATACAGAATTGGCATAAGCCGGGTGCTGTGGCTCACGCCTGTAGTCCCAGCTACTTGGGAGGCTGAGGTGGGAGGACTGCTTGACCCCAGGAGTTCAAGGCCAGCCTGGACAACACAGTGAAACACCATCTCTTTTTAAAAAAATAGTATAGTAAAAAGGAAAATGAAACATCATACTAAAGAAGCAGAACAGGCGAGGCTTAGTGGCTCACGCCTGTAATCCCAGCACTTTGGGAGGCCAAGGTGGACGAATCATCTGAGTTCAGGAGTTCAAGACCTGGTCAACATGGTGAAACCCGGTTCTTCTAAAAATACAAAAATTAGCCAGGCGTGGTGGTGGGTGCCTGTAGTCCCGGCTACTCGGGAGGCTGAGGCAGGAGAATTGCTTAAACCCTGCCTCAGCCTCCTGAGTAGGCAGAGGTTTCAGTAAGCCAAGACTGCACCACTGCACTCCAGTCTGGGTGACAGTCAGGTCAATATGAACTCACAAATTCCTGGTCTCAAAAGAAAAGAAAAGAAAAGAAACAGAACAAAAGCATACTGGTGAAAATGTGAAAATCAACACAGCAAACACAAGAAATCTTGTCCTCAGTAAGACAAAAGGCGGCAGAACTGCTGTGGAAGAGGGGCAAGGATGGGTTGAGATGAGGGCAGAATGACAGAGCATGGCCAGTCAACAAAGTTCAAAAAAAAAAAAAGAAAGCAAGGAAATTGGAATTACGTTAATGACAATAAATAGATATTGGAAAGAAAAGAACAGAAAAACAGTTCAGCCAATGTATGGCCATTCAGAACCATCCTGTCTTAGAGGTCTAACACTAAGAATGATGGGAGAAGGGGCTTCCAGTCTTTTTTCTATGGTTTTTTTTTTTTTTTTTTTACCTAGTTAACCCATTTCGCATGTACAGTTATTAATATAACTTTTCTGCTTAATACAAGTGTCTTTCCAAAGTTTTGTGCTCACTGAGGACAGAATAACAAATGTCAGTCAGAACATGAACATTTTTAAGGCAATACATTTGTTGCAAAGAGTATCCACAAGGTATGAGGCCATCAGCACTACCACCATTTTTATTTTTATTTTGAAAGAATCTTAAACTTACAAAACAGTTGCAAAAATAGAATAATATGACTTATTTTTTCTTAGCTGTTTGAGAGTTAGTTGCCAACACAATGGCCCATCACCTCCAAATTGTGTACTTCTTACATACAATGACGCTGTCTACACCTATGAAAATCAGGAAGTTACCATGGATGCATTACTACCATCCAATCCTAGGATGCTGTTCAAGGTTCACCAATCCTTCCACCACAATCGTGTTTCATAGTAAACGGTTCCAGTTCAGAATCAAGGCTTCTGTTTGCTTAATTTTCATGAGCTTGACTCTTCTGAAGATTAGAGACCAGTTATTTTGTTATACGATGTGACTCAATTTGAGTTTGCTTAATGTTTCTTCATGAATAGATTCAGGTTATACATCTTTGGCGGGAATATCACAGTAATGATGCTGTGTTCTTCTCATAGCCTATCAGGTGGTACATAACTTCAATTATTCTTCTTACTGACGCTTTTAATTTTGATCACTTGGTTAAGGTGTTACCTGCCAGACTTCTCCACTGTGAAGTTTCTCATTTTCCCTTTGTAATTTGCATAAATTTGGGAGTGGGGATAGTTACTCTGAGACTATGTTCACATGCTTCGGACTTAAGTATCAAACTTAAGACTTTAAGCACTGATTTATTCAGGTCAATATGAACTCACAAATTCCTATGTTATTCAGTGAGTTATAACCTATTACTATCATTATTTTGATGCTCAAATTGCCACGCATTTGGCTAGCAGGGGCCTCTTCAAGCTGACTTATATGTCCTTTTGCTATCTCCTTGTCTTTGAGCATTTCTTTACCTTATGAAACAAGAAGGTATCCCAGGCTCATCTTCTACTTTTCTTTGTTCCAGCCCTGGAATCAGTCATTCTTCCAAAGGGCACTTTTAAGTAGAGAACAGTATTTAGAAACCACAGTCTAGGACTAGGTGTGCACTAGGTGTTACTCTTCCCAGGCTCTCTCAGTGGACAGAACTAGGAAACAGATGTGTATGGAATACACTTACACAAAGATTTGCATCTATGTTTATTTGTACACAGCCTTTTCTCTCTGTTGAATACCCAGAGTTCACACCAATATCTCTAATGAACGGAGTTTTATTCCTGTTTCTCCCCTTTCCAAAACAACAAGCCATGTCTCTGTTGCCCTCTCCTGTCCGGCTCCAAGATCTTGTTATCTTCTTTGGTTCTTCACTTCTTTTTTTCTAAACAGAAAATTTTATTTTGTTGATTTGGAAAGCCTGAATCCCTTGCTACATTTCTATTTCCTCTGAGCCCTACTTTTTCTGAGCTTTTTGCATTCCTGAATTTTTCTATTATTCTCTACTCCAGTGATTCTTAATCAGGGGTGATTTTGCTCCTCCCCCCGCAAAGTCTGGCAATGGTTGGAGACATCTGGGATTCTGAGGACTGGGGTATGACTAGCACCTAGTAGGTGGCGGCCTCAGACACTGCTACACATGCTGCAATGCAAAAGACAGTCCCCACAACAAAAGGTTATCCAGCCCAAACGTCAACAGTGCCAAACCCTGCTCTGGAGTCTCTAAACTGCCTGATAGCTCTTCTTTTGATTTCTTCCAAAACAAGATATTAGAAAAGAAAGGCTGAAAGAGAAATATTTTTAATGTAGGAAATGACATTCTCTAAATCCTAGGTCAGAGTTACAAATATTGGCCATAGAACCTTTTAGAATTCCAAAGCATTGTCAAAAAGACCAACCAAAAAAGCCCTTTTTTATTTCCACTAAAAATTATCTTAGCTGTGTTCTTGGCATAAAGAGACTCACCTGAACCATAAAGTTTTAAATGTGTGTTTCTCATGTTGTCAAGAATTCATATCTAGATTATCTAAAGTGCATCTGTACTACCTTAAATGCCAATGAAAGAAAAATGCAATTAATCATTAAATTTTTTCAAATCCTGTAAGGCCTGTACCAAGGTACTAAATATAAATATATATATATATAAATGTACGCATATAAAATACATATTTTTAAAAATAAAGAACAGTATTAAAAATAGAATTGTTGCTTTCTTGGAATTCAGGCCTTTGAAAGAAAATACATATATAGCAGCAGGACATGAAGAAATTTAACAAGGTATATAAGATAGATTGGAAAGAAAGGAGATTTTAAAGCATTTTTCTCTTCACAAACACAATATACATCTTCTTGGTTATAGACTTGTTACTGACCTGCCAGATGAGTTTACTATCATTTTCACAAGTACTCAATTCTTAGAAGCAAGGGATTTCACAGTCTCCTCTACCCAATCGAAGTAGGGTCTTATGGTGACCATCTGATCATAATCCTATCCCACTGACAGAATTGACATCTACTTTCTGCCACCATTGCACAAGAGCACAGCATACTGCTGAATCCAATAAAACTTATCTAGGGGCTAACAGCCAAGCAAAATCTACACTGACTTCCTTTTCTTCAGCACAATACCTTTTAAAAAGTTGCATAAATAAAACGGTATTCTCCACACCTGTGATTTTTCCATGAGAAATTGCTAAAAACGTTCAGGAGGATTCTTGCAGTCTTGATTTCCTAATGAACTAAGGGAACTTACATAATGAAGAGAATTCTTCTTAACCACTTAGGTTTCAAAAGCCTACAAAGTCTGTAAATTATGCTTCCTTTCCAACAAACATCAAACATAACTTGGTATTCAAGACTTTGACATCTCCATTTCAAATGCCTTAGTTTCGGTCCTGACTCATTATAAGAAAGGGGCCTGTTAGAATAGCAAAATAATTATTATGAAATCATAACAATAATGACAACAGTAGCTAACACTTATTGAACTGAGCACTTATTCTGTGCCAGATACTATTCTAAATGCTCTATTGGTGTAAGCTCACATAATTCTATGACAAGCTAGTAGATGCTCATCATAATTATCAGTCTCATTTTACAGAGAAGAAAACTGAAGCCCAGGAGTGTGAATAATTTTTTCTAGGTTAGAACCAGAATTGAAATTAGAAAGCCTGATTGTAAAACTCACAGTCTTACCCACGTTTCTGCCTCTCTGACTGAATCTGAAACTCATCATTCATTATAGCATCAAACCTACAGCTTTTCTTAAGGCCTATCTGCATGAGTATGTACTGGGAGGATGTTCATACAGCTCCCAATGCAAATGCTTAGAGGTTTGTCTAGGTAAACAGCACATTTTATTGTAAAAATAGATACTGAAGAGAATATAATTTGCTTTGTAAAGGTAATGGTTAATTATTCTCAACACCAACAGCAGAAACATATGACAACTGCAAGGTAGTCACCAATTTATGGGAGAAAAAGAAAACATTAAGTACATCTCTCAATCTCTGACAGAAGCTCCTTTCTTCACCTTAGGTGAAGATCAACAGTTCCTCTTCTACTGCCCTTGCTGCTACCAAACAGCAAAGTTCAGGGAAGACAGAGGAGCTTTGACGCCTTGTGACATGGGTACAGAATTCTACTATGTCTTTTTGTTTCAGTACAATATATAACTCTACCCTAGAGAGGGACTTAATCTTTCTGTGGAATAGATGGTAAATTCTGATTCCTGATCACCTACACTATCTCAGAGAGCCTCTGACACAGAACTGTCTGTGGTCACGTGATGGGAGGTGATGAAGTGGCCTCACAGGAGGCCCAGCGTCCATGGACTTGGGTTTGTACAACTACAGAGATACTTGCCTGCCCAGCTGGCCACCCGGTCTAGTGTAAAGACTGGTCCTATAGGTTTGTGGAAAGAAAGAGGTCCAGGAAATTCTTCTTAGAAGGTAGAATATTTATTTATTCGTCATTATATTATTGATCAGCCTCTACCTACCCTGATGTAATTATCACTCCATTGATGAAATGCTCTCTCAATTCAATTCTATTGCTTTCTCAGCAATACAGGCAAAAATTTTACACATCAAGCTTTTTGTTTGCATATTTTTGTTCATTTTTCAGCAAATCAAAACCCATTCAAATGGAAAATGGAAAGAGGGAAAAACGAAACTGTGCATTTGGATGTGATATTGAGCACAGGGTATCAGCACCTCACTTTGTGAGTGCTCTGTGGCTTCCACATTCTGTCTGTGGCCTCTTGGAAGGTTTGACACCTGAGGGGCACAGCACTTAAAACTGTTACATAATCAGGGTTTCCTCGCCTAGGTTTTAAGGGACACTGATAGCTGGAAACATGAACATCTACAGCAACTAATTGTAAGCACTGCTGAGCACAGCCACAGACGGTGGGTCCTTTGTTAAATAAAAGTCTAGTCAAATGACAAGAGAACTGAAATTCATGATCATTATCAAGAAGATGCATTGCTGCACTTAAGACATTAGTCCCTCTACAGATAGGCTGTCACCTCTGCACAAGTCAATATGGGCAAAAATTGTTTTCAAAATCAGGTTTGTTCTCAAACACTAAAATGCACATATCAGAGAGAAATACTTTCTCAAGCATCTGTATACAAATATATTCATTACAAAAATATTGGTTACAGTAGAAAAGGAGAGGTCAGTGTCTATCAATAGGAGATCGAGTATGAGAATCACAGTGCACAGTGAAGGAGTTAAGAACATGGGTTCTGCAGCCACACAGCCTTGGTTTAAATCCTGACTTTGCCACGTACTGTGTGACCTGGGGCAACTTACGTAAACTCTATAAATCTTGGTTTCCTCATCTGGATATAGAGTTTATTAGTAAAACACCTGACACATGAGAGCTCAATAATTGTTAGCAATTATTATTACATTATTATTATGCTATGTATATGGACATTAAAAAAAGATAGAACTATATCTACTAGCGTAGAAAGAGGACCTGAGTGATTGTTGAGTAAGAAAATGTTACCAGCAAATCGTAGTGGGTATAACTAATGTAACTCTGCATGTGCACATATGTGTGTGGGTACACACGGAAAATATTCTGGAATACACACCAAACTGTCACGAGAAATCCCCTTGAAATATTAGGAGTGGCTAGGGAGCAGAAGGCTTTCACTTCTGCACTTTCCACAGTGCCAGGGTCACAACAGTAAATAGCAAAAATAACCTTAACTCTAGATTTTCTTATCTAAATTTTAATTCTGTGAAGAATTCTCTATTTCCCCTTTTCACATCAAGATAGTAGAATGCAATTTAGAAAGGGTGCGATCACTTGTTAGAATGTACAATTTTTAAGCTTCAATAAAGGATGCCGCTAAACTTCTCTACCAACATATTCTCTAGACTCCCCACCCAGTTGTGCCTCTCCATTAGGACACAGGCAGGTTTCTGTTCCTCTCCAAGTCACTGTGTAATTGTCCTGGCTTCAGTATCCATGGTGAATGAGAACAGCGAAAAGACACAAGTGCTGGGAATTCAAGCAGCATCTACTTAAAAAGCAAACTCTTGCTAATCAGTGAGAAGAGTCTGAACAAACGCTGTGCTGAGGGCACTGGTGGAGAGCTGCGCTGGAATGGCTGCCTGCGCATAGCCGTGGTCCTTTAAATGAGCAATCAGAAAACAAGGATCAGATCACAGAGCTAGCTCGAGCAGATGAATTAAATCTGTCGTTACTGGATTATAGAATTCAAAGATATGACAGAGGATATTACATGTCTGAAAACGACCACATGAAGCTGCCTGAATCATTCCCCGTCTCCCCACCCACATTTTCACTAGAAAAGAGTTGTTCTTTCCCATTTTCCAAAATCATTACTATTTTAGGATTGTCAAGAAAAAAAAAGAGGATGCTGCTGAGAATCAATTGTTTCACTCTGGGAGTTCTATTCACTAGAAAAACAAAGCCATGGCTTTCAACTTCAAGACAAAGAGAGGGACATACAGCAAAAAGATGGCACACTTTGGAGCTACAGGGCCTGAGTTCAAATCCTGTTTCCAATTTCTAGCTATTTATCTTTGGTGGGTCACTTAACCTCAGAACCCACTGCATAGGATTATTACAAAAGCAGAAAATGTGTGTGTGTGTGTGTGTGAGTGTGTGTGTGTGTGAGAGAGAGTGAGTGTGTGTCACTGAAAGTGTGTATGAGTGTGTGTGCGTATGTAATTGTGTGAGTGTGGGTGGGGGGAGTGTGTGAGAGAGTGTGTGTGTGTGTGTGTGTGAGAGAGTGTGAGTGTGTGTCACTGAAAGTGTGTATGAGTGTGTGTGCGTATGTGATTGTGTGAGTGTGGGTGGGGGGAGTGTGTGAGTGTGTGTGTGTGTTGAGTGTGTGTGAGAGTGTGAGTGTGTGTCGCTGAAAGTATGTATGAGTGTGTGTGCGTATGTGATTGTGTGAGTGTGGGTGGGGGGAGTGTGTGAGAGTATATGTGTGTGTGTGTGTGTGTGTGTGTGTGTGTGTGTGTGTTGCTGAAAATATTACCTGGTACTTAGTACATACCTAGTAATTGCTAGCTACTATTTCAGAGAGACTTCTGTGGATGGCAAATACTGACCATTTGGTTCTAAAAAAAACAAAGAATAAAGACAGTTAATTCCTTCAAAATTATTATATGGCTATCACTATCAGGTGGGAGGGTAAATGAGGAACTACAGACATCACTGAATTTACAGTAAATGTCCTGGGCAGGTAACCTACAGGTCAAATTGAGATGAGAATCATGTTGCTTATATCATAGTCCAGTATTTTTTAATACTGCATCAGATTCTGCTTTCTGCAATATCATATGGAAGAAACTACAAAATATTCCAGGACACAGTCACAGACGTACAAGACAGCAAACATTTTATCTGTTTCCCAAAAAAGAAGAACCTCATTCTGCCTTAATAACAAAAGGTTAAAGTATATTGGTTGACAGCATCTAGAAAGGAAGTTACTGCAAATCTGATTCAGAAGAAAAGAAACAGACTGCCCTGAACATGACAGCACCATCAGAAAAAGAGCTGTACCCTCCGTGCCAATGTGCACCAAACACAAAGACATCTCACATCCCTCTAAAAACAGAAAGGAGGTAACTACTGCGATGGTCATTTTCTGGAATTCCTTAATTGGATCCTGAAGAGAATGGTGTTAGGTCAGAACACTCATAGCTCAGAAAAAGGTGTGTCCTACATACCAGGCTGTCCTACACCCACCACAAAGAAAGCACAGACAGAAATTCCCAGGACTTGGTGTCTCGCAGAGACAGAAACTCCAGCCATAAGCTTAGCAATGTACCGTCATGATGAAGGAAGTGAGTGTGATTCCTCCCTTGTGTCATCTGAGTGGACGTATGATTAAGCTGAATAGAGATACAGATACAGTGATGTTACTGAGAGGAAGCAACAGAATTTTCATTGACCCAAGGAACTACAGGTGAGTCCCAAGTGTTCTGAAGAAAAATCTGGCCTAGTGCAGTGGCTCACACCTGTAACCCCAGCACTTTGGGAGGCCGAGGCAGTCAGATCACCTGAGGTCAGCAGTTTAAGATCAGCCTGGCCAACATGGTAAAACACTGTCACCACTAAAAATACAAAATTAGCCAGACATGGTGGCGGGCGCCTGTAGTCCCAGCTACTTGGGAGGTTGAGGCAGGAGAATCACTTGAACCTGGGACGCAGAGGTGGCAGTGAGCTGAGATCATGCCACTGCACTCCAGCCCAGGCGACAGAGTAAGACTTCATCTAAAAAAAAGAAAGAAAGAAAAGAAAAAGAAAAACCCATACCAGAAAACAAGTTTCTCTTTCTGCAAAAAAGCACAGTCCTTCTTCTGACCTTCCCTACATCTTGCAGAAGAGACCATAAAGAAGTCTTAGATCAAATACTCATTTATATCAGCAACTTGTATGTAATTACAGAGTTTAATCACATATCCTTGAAAGACACACTCAACTAAACAAAATTATCAGCACACCTCACTGTATACATTGAGCTTCAGTGTGCTGTGCTTCACAGATCTTGTGTTTATTACAAATTGAAGGTGTGTGGCAGTCCTCTGTCAAGCGGGTCTATTAGCACCATTTGTCTAATAGCATGCATTCACTTCATGTGTCTATTGTCACATAATTCCCACAATATTTCAAGCTTTTCACTGTTCTGTCTGTTATGGTTATCAGTGTTCTCTGACATTACTACTGTAAGTGTTTTGGGGCACCACAAATGGTGCCCACATAAGACAGTTAACTTCATCAATAAATGCATGCATTCTGACAGCTTCACCAATTTCATTCCCATCTCTCTCCCTCTCCTCAGGCCTACATATCCTGAGACTAGTAATACTGAAATTAGTCCAATTAGTAACCTGACAGTGGCTTCTAAATGTTCACATGAAAGAAAGAGCTGCAGGTCTCTCATTGTGATTCAAAAGCTAGAAATTTAGCCTCAGTAAGGAAGGCATGTTGAAAATCAAGATCAGTTCAAAGACAGGCATCTTGCACAAAACAGCCAAGTTGTGAATGCAAAAGAAAAGTTATTGAGGGAAATTAAAAGTGCTACTCCAGTGAACACACAAATAATAAGAAAGTGAGACAGCCTATTGCTGATATGGAGAAGGTTTTAGTGATCTGGACAGAAGATCAAACGAGCTACAAACATTCCCTTGAGCCAAAGCCTAATCCAGAGGAAAGCCCTAACTTGCTTCAATCCTATGTAGGCTGAGAGAGGTGAGAAAACTACAGAAGAAAACAAGGAAACCAGCAGAGTTTGGTTCATGAGGTTTAAGGAAGGAAGCCGTCTTTGTAACATAAAACTACACAGTGAAGTTGCAGCAAGTTAACAAGAAGATCTAGCTAAGATGATTGATGAGAGTGATGACACTAAAAAACCAACCCAAATGCCTATCAATGATAGACTGGATATAGAGAATGTGGCACATATACACCATGGAATACTATGTAGTCACAAAAAAGTATGAGTTCACATCCTTTGCAGGGACATGGATGAAGCTGGAAACCACCATTCTCAGCAAACTGACACAAGAACAGTAAAACCAAACACCACATGTTCTCACTTATGGGTGGGAGTTGAACAACAAGAACTCATGGACATAGGGAGGGGAACATCACACACTGGAGCCTGTCAGGGGATGGGGGGCGAGGGGAGGGATAGCATCAGGAGAAATATCTAATGTAGATGATGGGTTGATGGGTGAAGCAAATCACCATGGCACGTGTATACCTATGTAACAATCCTGCATTTTATGCATATGTACCCCAGAAGTTAAAGTATCAAAAAATGAAACAAACAGACTTTCAATGTAGATGAAACCGCCTTATATTGGAATGATATACCATCTAAGACTTTCATAACTAGAGAGGAGAAGTCAATGCTTGGCTTTAAAACTTCAAAAGACAGAATGATTCTCTTGTTAGGGGCTAATGCCAACTGGTGACTTTAAGTTGAAGCAAATATTCATTTACCATTCAAAAAATCCCACAGCCCTCAAGAACTGTGGTAAATCTGTACTGCCCATGCTCTATCAATGTAATAACAAAGCCTGAATGACAGCATATCTATTTATAAGCATAGTTTAGGGAATATTTGAAGTCCACTCTTGTCACCTACTGCTCAGAAAAAATATTTCTTTGACAACGCAACTACTCATCCAAGAGCTCTCATGGAGATGTACAAGAAGATGAATGATGTTTTCTTGCCTACTAACACAAAATCCATTCTGCAGCCCATGGATCAAGGAGTATGATTATTTAAGAAATACATTTTGTAAGGCTATAGCTGCCATAGATACTGATTCTTCTGATGGATCTGGGACAGTAAATTGAAAACCTTCTGGAAAGGATTTACTATTCCAGATACCATTAGAAACACCCATGCTTCATGGAAGGAGATCAAAATATCAGCATTAACAAGAGTTTAGAAGGTTGATTCCAATCCTCATGGATGACTTTGAGGGGTTCAAGTCTTCAGCGAAGAAAGTAATCAGAAATGAAAAACATTACAACTGATACCACAGAAATACAAAGGCTCATTAGAGACTGTCATGAACAACAATATGCTGACAAACTGGAAAACCTCAAGGAAATAAATTCCTGGACCTATACAACCTACCAAAATTGAATTAGGAAGAAAGAGAAAACCTGAAAAAAAAACAATAATGAGTACTGGAAGTCCTACCCAGAACAATCAGGCAAGAGAAAGAAATAGAGGGTATCCAAATTGGAAAAAAGGAAGTCAAACGTCCCTCTTTGTGAATGACATGATCCTATACGCAGAAAAACCTAAAGACTCCACCAAAAAACTCTTTGAACTGATAAATGAATTCAGTAGGGTTGCAAGATACAAAATCAATATACAAAACTATACACCAATAATGAAGTAGCAAAAAAAGAAATTAAAAAAGCAATTCCACTTACAACAGCTACAAAAACATAAATAAAATACCTAAGAATAAATTTAACGAAGGAGGAGAGAGACCTCTAGAAGGACATCTATGAAAAACTGATGGTAGAAATTGAAGAGAATACAAATGGAGCTGTCCCATCCTCATAAACTGGAAGAAGTCATATTGTTAAGATGACCTTGCTACCCAAAGCAATCTACAGATTTAATGTAATACCTGTCGATATACCAAATCACACTTTTCAGAGAAATATTTTCTTAAATCCTAAAATTTCTTTGGAACCACACAAGACCCTGAATAGCCAAAGCGATAATGGGCAAAAATAACAAAGCTGGAAGTATCACACAACATGACTTCAAAATATGCTACAAAGCTATAGTAACCAAAACCACGTGGTACCAGTATAAAAACACACACACAGACCATTAGCGCAGAATAAAGAACCTAGAAATAAATTAACGTATTTACAGCCAACCAATTGTGAAATGTGTCAAGAAAACACACTGAGGAAAAGACACCCTGTTCAATAAATGCTGTTGGGAAGATTCCATATCCAAAGCAGAGGAATGAAAGGAGACCATTGCCACTGTATACAAAAATAAACTCAAAATGAATTAAAGATTTGAACCTAAGACCCAAAACTATAAAACCAGTAGAAGAAAACTCAGGACACTAGTCTAGGCAAATATTTTATGGCTAAGATTTCAAAAGTACAGCCAACGCAAATAGACAAATGGCACTTTTTAAACTAAAAGCCTTCTGTACAGCAAACCATAAAGAGACTGAAGAGACAAGCTGTAGAAGAAAACAGTTGCTAATTATGTGTTCAGCAAGGAATATCCAAAATATAATCCAATTAAAAAGTGGGCAAAGGATATGAATAGAAATGTCTCAAAAGAAAATACACAAGTGGCCAGCAAACATATGAAAAAAATGTTCGACATATGAGTAACACCACTCTACTTTCAGGCATGAAGTATTAATGGGTAAAGGAAAACGTAGTATATAGACACGATGGAATACCATTCAGCCATAGAAAAGAATGGAATCCTGTCATTTGCAGCAACAGGTATGAGCCTGAAGGACATTATGTTAAGTGAAATATATCAAGTACAGAAAAACAAGTATCACATGTTCTGGCTATTATGTGGGAGCAAAAAAGATTTTTTTGTGTGCTCATCAAAGCAGAACTTGTGGGTATTGAAGGCTGGGAAGTGGAGGAATGGGAGGGAGGTTGTTTGATGGATACAAAATTACAGTTACATAGAGAGAAATGAGTGTGTGTGTTCTGCAGCATTGTACAGTGAATATGATGAACTATATTACATTTTTCAAAAAGCTAGAGGAGAATTTTTAATGTTCCCAACACAAATGATACATTTTTGAGGTGATGGATATAGTAATCACCCTGATTTGATCACCACACATTATATACACATATCAAAATATCACTCTGCATCCCATAAATATGCAAAATTACTATGCATCAACTAAAAATGAAAGGAAAAAAAAAAGAGTTCCACCATTGTCACACCTGTCACACAGAAGATCATAAACACATACCTGCATACAAATGATGTTATTTACTATGTATCATTGATGTCAGAGCCCTAAGAAGCCTTATTAACCATCTTGACTATAGTTTTCAAACTTTTTTTTTTTTTTTTTTGCAGTGGAACACTTACATCACACAATGTTACATAAATCCCAAAATGGAATCCCCCAATAATAGTGATCTCACGAAAGCAAGGCTAGACCTGTGTATGTGCTTAGTGGGGTGCATGAGCATGATGGAATCTCCCAATAACAGTGATCTCACAAAAGCAAGGCTAGACCTGTGTATGTGCTTAGCGGGGTGCATGAGCATGCCTGTGCTTATTGGATGAGGACAGGGCTGCTTCCCCAAAACATTGCTTGAAAAACCACTGATACATTATAAGTTTCTTATTCCCAGACTTAATATGGAATCACCTGCCAGGTAGGGAACTTGCTTTTACATAAAATGAGGGCTGTAGGCTAGACCTTTTATCTATCTGTTTCTAGCAATGTTTCATGATGCTATTACATAGGGTTTTCATAGGAAATCATATAAAGAATGGACCATTGATATGATAATCATTATAATAAATTATACTAAACGATCTTGGTTAGCAAACCAGTTGTCAAGCAAAGAGGGATTATGGGCTTATTCAGACCAATTTCTGGAATCTTATTTATATATTAATTATACATTAAATATTGAGTTCAGATATACTTACTGGTTTATACATACCAGTAAGTATAAACTGGCCAAATCCATTATTACAATAGAAGTAACATCGATCCCTGGAAATAAAAATTTTTCAGATGAAAAAGAAGTTATGCAACAAGCTAATTTCAAAAGGTTTTACTGCTATGACGATAAAATCAGGTTGGTTTCATTCTAGCTTTATTGTAGTCTGCAACAACTAAATTGAAATCAGCCATTTTAGTTCAGAAACAATATTTAGGCTGTAGAAAGCAGAGTGATAAGCACCCTGCCTTTGTTTAAATTTCTGAAACAGATGGGACATTTCTTGCAGCAGCATAAATCACACAGACTCTAAAGTTACGTTGAAAAGACCCTTACACCCTTACAGCTATGTGCAATTTTGTGGCTGTAATTTTCTCAAATGGCTGAATAAAACCTCCTCCTTTTTATCAAAAAGAAGAATAAAGAAAATACCAATAACTCCATAAAAGACATACAAGTAACATCATTTTACTTTCAGGCATGAAGTATTAATAATTAACTACTGGTCAGGCACATTGAGTTAGCACTCTTTTCCCACAAGACATCTTCCTGTCAAAATGTCACCCAGAAATAACCCTTTAGACTACAGGAAGGGGCTGCAATTCCCCACGGTGCATCTAATAACCATAAGCGGCATTAGAGTTTCAGTGTCTTCATGATCGGATCACCCAGCACAGAAATCTCTCTCTCCCCGCCTCCTCCACTCACATATTTGCCACTAACACACCCGTAATTGACAGTAACTGTATTTCTGAGGATTGCCATCCATGAGTTGCCTGCCCTAACACTGCAGGCCATCCAAGCTGAAGGAGAAATGGCAACCAGACAAAATGGGAAGAGAGCTCACATCTGAGTCCTGGATCTGCCCTCGATTCAGCGGGCAACCAGTTCCAGCCCCTCAACCGCTCATCAAAGATGGGATCATAAAGCTCAATTCCTTTACATTCAAATGCTAGGAATCCTAATTTCATCATATCTACCATAAACGGTGGTGTCTTCTGCACTCATATTTGCTTTCTGCTCTTTTGAGGGAAAAAAATCGTATACAATATATGACTATGAAATCATCTTCTCCTTTTTAGTGATTCAAGGTCAGGGGAAAACAGAACCCTCAGTTTTCCATTCTAAACGTTGCTACGTGTAAAAGGTTATACACTTTAGCTAAGTCCTGATTGGAAAAGATGACGATTTGGAGAGTTCAGGTGGACACGGGTTCAAGTACTAGCTCTACTACCTGACTATGTAATTTTGGGCATGTGAACTAACTACTCTGGGCTTTAATTTCCTCAAATGTGTATAATATACATAAGAATGATAATCATGTATCCTTTAGGGATGGCTCCAAGTTGCATGCTAAACATGCTAAATATGCAATTACCTTACAACCGAGCACTTTGCATTCCTGAGCATTTATCCCAAAGACAAGAAAAATGTATGTTCCCATAAAACTGTTCATAAATGTTTACAGCAGCTTTATTTATAATAACAAAAAATGGGAAGCAACACAGATGTCCTTCAAAGGGTGAAAGGTTAAACTGCAGTCGATTCATATCACGGAATACTACTTGGCAATCCAAAGTAAACTAACTAGGGATAAAGGCAACAGCCTGGATAAATCTCCAGAGTCAGAACTGAAAAAATCGCAGAAGGTTACACACTGCATTTTCTATTTATATAACTTTCTTGAAATGGCAAAAGTATAGAAATGGAGTATAGATTAGTGGCTATACTGGTTAGAGAGAGGTTGGGATGTAAGGAAAGTGAATGTATCTATAAAAGGGCAGCACAAGGAATTCTTGTGGTGATGGAAATGCCCTGTTTCTGGACCATATCAAAATGTTAATGTTCTGACTGGGTGTGGTGGCTCACGCCTATAATCCCAGCACTTTTTTTTTTCTTTTTTTTTTGAGACAGAGTCTCGCTCTGTTGCCAGGCGGGAGTACAGTGGCGTGATCTCAGCTCACTGCAATCTCTGCCTCCTGGGTTCAAGCAATTCTCCTGCCTCAGCCTCCCAAGTAGCTGGGACTACAGGTGCGCACCACCATGCCCAGCTCATTTTTGTATTTTTTTTTTAGTAGAAACAGGGTTTCACCATGTTGGCCAGGATGGTCTCGATCTCTCGACCTCGTGATCCGCCTGCCTCGGCCTCCCAAAGTGCTGGGATTACAGGCGTGAGCCACTGCATCCGGCTCATCCCAGCACTTTGAGAGGCGAAGGGAGGCAGATCACTTGAGGTCAGTAGTTCAAGATCAGCCTGGCAAACAGTGGCAAAACCCTGTCTCTACTAAAAATACAAAAATTAGCTGGGTGTGGTGGCAAGTGCCTGTAATCCCAGCTACTAGGGAGGCTGAGGGAAGAGAACTGCTTGAACCTAGGAGGTGGAGGTTGCAGTAAACTGAGATTGCACTATTGAACGCCAGCCTGGGCAACAGAGCAAGACTCTGCCTCAAAAAAATTAATTACAAAATAAATTTAAAAATTTTTTTAAGTGTGATAGTTTCATAGTTTTGCAAGATGTTGCCATCTGAAGAAACTAGATAAAGGTTACAAAGTTCTCTCTGTATTATATCTTACAACTGCATATAAATCTATAATTATCTCAAAACCAAAAGGTTTAAATTAAAAGTAATCATTTCAGAATATTATTGCCAAGATTAAATATATGGAATTGAAAAATAATTTTAAAATTATTACATATATGAAGAATTGCCTAGCACAGACAGTTCTTGGCAATAAGAGAAGCTCATTAAATGTTCATTTCTTTCCTCTAAGTTGCACATAAACAGAATGTGTCTTACATTTTTATTTGTGGATCAAATGAAAACACAGCTCCACGAAAAGGGTCTGATTATAATACACACACTTTTTGGTACATTGTCTTTTTTTCCCCATGAATCTGAACTTTGTGGAAGTATTATTTCACACTAAATAACATTCATCCACATTCCTAAAGCAAAACTGTACAACTCAGATACCAACTAATTTCTTCCAACAAAAATGTGCCTAGCAGAGCAGGTTGTAGGGGATTATGATCCAATTGGTTAAGAGTCACAGTCAAAAGAGATGAATCAAGGCCAAAAATTAATTGACATGCTCTTTTACAGACAATGAAAAAAGAAAAGGAAAAGAATAAAGCCTGGTTTCATGTGTTCAAGAGTTCACATCTAGTTAAGACAAGAAAAGTCTCATATATGAACTCAGGGAACAAGTGGAGAACAGACCATCAGTGCAAAAAATCTGCAGAAGAGGGGGAAGGGAGCATGGCTGGAGGCAAATGAGGGAAGCGGGGATGCTGGCTCTGCACAGCACTGTCAAACTGTGTGAAGAACTGTTGGCAGACACATGACCTTGGCCTTCTGAAAGACTGTGGCAATCCTTAGTACCTTGCCAATGCTACAATGCAATCCCACCTTTCCCAGAGTTCTCTATCCCCTGCTGCCCAAATTCTGTTGTATGAAGCTCCTGATTACTTTATAAGTGAGGGAAGAGAAAATACAGACACACAGACACCTCCCTCCCCCAATAAAGGCACATAATGAGAAGCATCATACTGTTCTGGCCTCAAAAAATAAAATTAGGAGCAAAGTCTGTGGCAGAGCAAACACCTCCCCAGCCTCCCACCCCCACCCTGCCCTTCCAGATCACTGCCTCAGGATACATAATTACCCGGGTGGCCCTGTTTAAACTCAGTTCTAAGTTAAGGCCCGAAAGGATCCACATACTGTCAAGATCTTTTTCATGCCAAAATTAATTTAGTAAACATATCAGTTTCAGCAATCAAAACCTGGCAATTTGCTATATCAAAGCCCCATTCCACAGCCATGTATTTGAAGAACGTATGCTTTCAGAATGGCATTTATGATATAAATGCCATCTTGTTACAAGCCTTTCAGCTAGGAGTGCTCCCTGTAAGCTGCTGTTTCTGAGCGGAAGTCAACGAAAAGGAAGGAGGGTCACAGTCCCACAGCACAGTTCCTAGGATGACTGCTGTGACACTCACTGACTCCAACAGCAGGATGGGACTGTGGCTTCACAAGGTGAGCTACTGGCAGACAGGTGTATCCGAATCACTGTAATTGGAACCTCTCGTCACAGGATAGTAGTATTTCAATTTCTCTGTGGATGCCTGTGTGCTACACATGGTATCTGGCAGGTGTAAGAATCTTATCTCTGATTGCCTATATTCCCAATCTACTTTCTTTGCCTACTTTCGTGCTGCAAAGCAATTATGGCTGAAAATCAGTTTGCAACATGCGCTCATCCATATTCAATTCTTTCTACTTCAGGCAAATCTTGCCCAGAAAAAATAATAAAAGAGACAGACTTATAAATCCAGATTTGTTCTTGTATTTTGATCCTCTGATTGTCCAAATGTTTACTTGTTGATAATCCACAATTTTCTCCACATCAAAGCAAATATTCAAAAGATGCAGCTCTGAACGACTAAAGCATGTATCTGTCTTAAGTGAAAAGGAGGGATGACACATCTTCAAAAGTTTTGATAGATCAAACCAACAGATAGAGCAGTCACAATTAGCTGAAAGTACAAATGACAGAGCATTTAAAAAATACGTAGCATTATTGATTTTAAGTATATTGATGGAAAAAAAGTTAAAAAACAGTACCTGGGACTTACACCAACAGGCCAAAGTTAAAACTGGGTTGAAGAGGAGATAGTGCTTCCTCATTGAAGCCATTAGACTTATCATTTCACACTGGATTTGCCAATCAGCTTTTCAGACCTTATTTTATAATTATTGAAAGCCACAAGCAAAGACTAGAATTTTGAGATTATTTTCAGATGAAAGCTGTTTTACTAGCTCATAAAATGATTTTAAACTTAATCGGTATTCAAAAGATACAACAAAATGACCACCACCCCATAAACCCCTGGCAGCCTCCGTCTCCAGAGGCATCAATTTTATCATTTCTTGGAATTTTATTTTATACATATACAAGAAAATGTTTTATAGATTCTTCATGTTTTTACACAAATAAACATATACTACACATCCTATTTTATTTTCTATGTACTGTTTTTTTCATTATCATCATTTAGTTGTGAAAACCAAAGCTGAGATAAATTCTCTGTACTCTTAATGACGTAACTTAGTGTTGATTTCATGTGAGGACAGAAAGAGTTTCCTCATTCTTTTTTATGGCTTCATAGTATTCCCTTGAATGGATGTAGCATAATTTATATAACCAGTTCCCTACAGATAGACATTTATGTCATCTCCATTCTATTCTTATTACAAATAAGGTTGCAATAAATGATCTTACACATAGATCATTTCATGTATTAGCTAAAATATCTGTGGGATAAATTCCTATAAATGTCATTGCTGAATCAAAGGATATATGCATTTATAATTTTGAAAGGTACTGCCTTCATACATACATATCTGTATCTATATAGTAACTGTTTCCCTATACCCTTGCCAATACAAGGTGTTAACATTCTGCTGTTTGCCAATCTGATAGGCTAAAAAAATTTCAGTATTGTATTCATTTGCACTGCTCTTGTTATGAATGAATTGAGGAGCTTTACATCTGTGTCCTTGGAAGCTGACCCCTGAGGACAGCGTCACCTGGACTCCCTCCTCTGATAACTTCTGGGAGGTACTACCAGGAGATTAGAAGATGGAGGTGAGAGATCTTTCCCATTTCCATACTGCTTCAAGGACGTATTTCTCACAGTGGCTACATCCCTCCACGATCACAGCCTTCTTTGGATGATCCTGCTCCGGCAATGCCGTTTTCTCTCTGTAGCTGCCTTCAGTCCCAGGGACAGTAATAGCTTCCTGCTCCTGCGGATCTCTAAGGGTCCCGCCATTCCTTGTTTGTCCCCCGAATCCTGCCCTCGCCTCTGTAAGTTGCCCCATTCGGGGAGAAAAAGCACTTGGGGAGAAATCTGTTTGTTATTGCTTTGTTCTCCTGAAACACTAACAAACATATCTCTTGCCTATTTTTCCACTGGTTTGTTGGTCTTTTCATGTTGATCTGTAGTTGTAGCAGCTCATTATTCATCAGAGCAAGTGTTGGCAAACTTTTCTGTGAAGTGCCAGATAGTAAATATTGTTGGATTTGTGGACCATAAGGTCCCTGTTGCAGCTATTCAATTCTGCCACCATAGGGTGAAAGCAGCCACAAGCAATATGCAAACAAATGAGTGTGGCTGTGTTCTAATAAAACCTGATTCATAAAAATAGGCAGCAGGCCAGATACGGGCCTTGGGGTGTAGTTGCCAACCCCGGCATTAGGGAAATTATGTTTTCTCTGAGATACAAGCTGCAACTATTTTTCTTCCAGTTTAGTTTTTCACTCGTCTTATAGTGGTTTTGCCATGCAGAGTTTTTAAAATCTCTCATTTTACATAGTGGAATGTATCTGTAATTTATGACATCGACTTTTCGTGTCAGAGGGAAAATAGAGTTTGTACAACCACAAGAAACTCAAAGAAGAAAGACTATACCTTAAGCTAGTCAGGTAGCCCATGCTTCCACCAAGAGTCTTCTTTTTTTTTTTTTTTTTTTTTTTTTGAGACGGAGTTTCGCTCTTGTTACCCAGGCTGGAGTGCAACGGCGTGATCTCGGCTCACTACAACCTCCGCCTCCTGAGTTCAGGCAATTCTCCTGCCTCAGCCTCCTGAGTAGCTGGGACTACAGACACGCGCCACCATGCCCAGCTAATTTTTTTTGTAGTTTCAGTAGAGATGGGGTTTCACCATGTTGACCAGGATGGTCTCGATCTCTCGACCTTGTGATCGGTTAGTTCAGTCGGTAAGAGCGTGGTGCTGATACCACCAAGAGTCTTAATGAGATAACTACTCATCCTTCTAAGACAGAATTATCAAAAACTCTTTCTTAAAAAACAAACGAAAAATTTCAATGGAAGGCTGAGACAAAATGGAGCAAGCATCCTGGTGGAAGCCAGGAAGTATCTACGCAAAGGGTGCCTTGGGGAACTCTCAGGCAACAGAATTCTAGACACTAAAAAACAGTTCTCTACACAAATATGAATACTATCAAAAGAAAATTAGAGAAGTGTTTTCTAGGTGACAGCCATATAAAAATCCCACGAATTGTCAATTTTATCAGGCTTTGCCTGGCTCCAACATCTTTCCTACATCAGTGACATGATGGCATCTGTTAGTTTTTATAATTAGGGGGTGTCTCAGGATTTCCATTTCATATCCATACTTCTGTTCCTGTATGTCTATGCTCCAGGGTCTAAAGACTCTTAGCCTTAGTTGGTAATGAATTCAGTTTTTGCATTCTATAAATTAAAAACAAATATCTTTTATGGAAATTTTTTAAGTAGCAACCAGGAAAGTAAAATATTGCCAATTTAAATACATGTTATTTGCATGTACTAGGCAAGACTTTTAGGAAAAAAAAAACACTGTGGAAGGATGGGAAAAAGAACAAACAAACAAACAAAACTTGGCCAGTCAAGTCTCTAGCAGAGTTTAATATTTTTAAAGTCACAACTGTCTTCTTTATTTTCTCCTACCATGGAGAGGCAGACACAGTTATAAGTGAAGGAACAAAACACAGACTGTGGCAATCCTGAGGTTTCAGCATGGATTTGCATCCTAAAAAATACAGACAGCAATGTGTAATCAAAATTTGAAACCCCTCTTGCTGAGTTACAAAAAATAATCCTGGAAATTGTAGTTGGTTGCTCTGTCCTCGCCAAAACAAATTTATTCACATATGTCGTCATCCCATATACGTACACATTCAGATGTGTATTTTATTTATATGTTCATGCAGATGTAAACATAGGTATATAGAGATATGCACCCACCACACTTCATTATACTGTCTACAACATGCATATTAGAAAATGTATAGTTACTGAAACCAACATATAAAACCAAAGTGGCAAAGGCTTTGGGGAATAAGAAAGACACAGCTCAGTAAGAAGTCTAACATCTATGAATGATCTGTAGCAGTCTTTGAAGTGTGAGATTGCTATATTCTTCAAACTGATACTACAAACTGAAATTTCATGTCTCCATTTACTTTACAGGAATTGACTCAATAAATTCTAAGCACCAATGTGTAAGACTTAAACCATGTGGGATTAAAAGAGGAGTAATTGGGGACAGTTTAGTTGAGACACAAGATGACAAACATCAGTCACATGGTAGTAAGGAGAGGAGAAGCATCAAGAGAAAAGCTGCAGAGGGGGGTTTTCTCGATTGATTAGGTCATGCTGTAATGGAGGCAAGGTCGCAGGTTCACTTCTCTCTTTGCCAATTACCTTTAATGTATTTCAAAGACACAGACCAGGCCCAACAGTTCTCAATGTCTTGCCACTAGATCAAAAGCGTTATGAGAAGAAGAGTGGCTGAGCCCAAATTTATTTCAAGCACTAGAAAAGTAACAACATTAATTCAGCATTGATTAGTACCGTGGTCTTAGTGTAAGTTGCAGTTAATGTCCAACATGATATGTAATGAAACAGAAGTAAGTAAGACATTTCTCTGGGGTAGTATTAAACTGTACTTACTCAGTCAACCTTACAAGACCCTGTAATGATAGAGAACGAGCATTCATTTTCAAACAGCCGTATTCTAGCACGTGGTTTACAATTAATGTTGGGCTCTTTTGGATGTTTCCTGTGTTACATATACAATCAGGATATTAATCACAACAAAGATTAAAATGGAAGAGGATTTATTTAGCTCCAGAGGGGTTAAAAAGGAAATCGATCAGGATTAAAGTTTCCACCCCACCATCACAGCTTATTCGTAAATTAAATACTTGTGCTTTACCACCACAAATGCAAGAAGTGCTGCCGCTTATCTTTTTTCTTATGAAAACACGACCTTGGGCTCAGAATGGTGCTGACCCAATGTCTCACCTCTCTCAGAAGAAATATCCCAATGAAGCTGATGCTGCCGTCTCAACACTGCTTTCTTGTAGGAAATTGCCAAATTGACCCAAAATGTAGCCACCAAACAGAGAAACAATTTAAGTTTAGCCACATGGGGATAAATCCTTCTGGGTGTCAAAGTCCTCCGCTGGGGCTTATATTAAACCAGTAGTTACGGACTCTGTTCCCCAGGAACCTCCCCAGGTCCAACAGGCTTGGGTGAGAGGTAACTAAGGAAGAAGGACCAGGCTCCTGGGCTCCCCCTCTCCTTACACAAACATCTGCCTACCCTTACAAAATGACTAATGGAGCTCCTGTATCTTCTTTCATTTGAAAAGATGCTGAGGTGTTAAAATATTCTGAAAACTTGGTGGGGCACAGTGGCTCACGCCTGTAATCCCAGCACTTTGGGATGCTGAGTTGTGCAGACTGCCTGAGGTCAGAAGTTCAAGACCAGTCTGGCCAACATTGTGAAACCTCATCTCTACTAAAAATACAAAAAAATTGGCCAGCATTGTGACATGCATCTGTAATTCCAGTACTCGAGAGGCTGAGGAAGGGGAATTGCTTGAACCAGGGAGGCAGAGGCAGAGGTTGCAGTGAGCCGAGATCGCACCACTGCACTGCAGCCTGGGCGACAAAGCAAGACTCCACCTCAAATAATAAATAAAATTCTATAAACTCCTGTAGTCATTGGTTCATCAGTTCTTAAAGTCCTAGAATTTTGAGGTCTACACTTCACTGATTCTAACATATCTGAATATCTGCTGCTTAGACATCTGTTTGAAAACCATGTAAAATATCTCACAAATAGCAAATAACTGGAAGATAGGTGATTGGGTTCTTTAATCTCTCTGATACATATAAATTCTCTAAGAACTATTTGGTATAAAAAAGATATACAGTCACACACTGCATGATGATGTTTCAATCAAGGATGGAACACACAAACAATGGTTGTCATGTAAGATTATAATACCGTATTTCTGCTGTTCCATTTCTATGTTTGGATACACAGACACTCAACCTTGTGTTAAAACTGCCTACAGTATCCAGTACAGTAACATGCTGTTCAGGTTTGTAGCCAGGAGCAAGAGGCGACACTTCACAGCCTAGGTGTATAGCAGGCTATACCTTCTAGGTTTGTCTAGGTACACTCTGTGATGTCTGTACAACTAAGAAATTTCCTGAAGATGCATTTCTCAGAACACATTCCCATCCTTAAGCAACACATGCTGTACCTACCATCCTGGGGATGGAAAGAAAGTCTTTAGAGTCCCCACAGAGTGAAATGATTTATTGTTTCTCACTCTCTATCCTCGAAGTGGACTTCAAAATAAAAACAATACTAATCATCGAAAGACAAAATTCTATATATGCTGAAATTTACATACCAGCATTCTGAAGTTTCTAATAGTAAATTTCTTATTAGCTTGTCCCAAGGTAAACTTTTTTTGTGAAAGGAAAGTCTGCATATGAGTGTGCCTGGGCATGTAACCCAGTGTCACCAGGGCGCTACGTATGCAGACAATAAGCCCTGTATCTGTCTAGTGGGCCAAGTTCAGCAATTTTTATATAGAGAGTAAGCAATGCTAAGGCAGAGAGAGTAAAACATTCACAGCCAGGCTGATCAAATAAAGCAGGTAATCAGAAAAATAATGACTTCTGGTTCTGGAAGAGAATTAGAAGGGGGATAACCTCTCTTTTAATGGATTCACGGAATTATACCTAGAGCTCACAATCTAGATGGTATGACTAAATACAAATCCTTTAATCATAATTTGTATTCCTAGATGAAACTACCAATAAAAATTGCTAGTTGCATATTTCCTGGGCCCTTATGAAGTACTCTGAAACAGTTTTTCTAACACTCTCCACCACAAAATTGGTTTTACTGCATTCATTTCATAGTTGAGAAAATGATGGATTCAAAAAGATTAACCAATTTGTTCAAGGTCTTACGACTGATATGTCACATTTTGAGGATGGGACCCCAAGTCCATTTGATTTGAATGCCCATAATCTTCTAACTGCAGAAAGCTTCAAGTTATCTGTGTGTTCTGGAATGCATAGCTAGAAAGAAAAGCTAATATTGCCCTCTAAACTCTATATAGATCACCATTTCAATTTGTAACACTCTCCAGTGGTAACTAATACTTATGTTTCTCTGGATTCACAGATATAAACTAAATATTTTAAGAATGGAGAAAAACTATGATTAGAAACAAATTAATATGACAAGAAAAAAACTGTCGATGAAAATCCATGGGAATGTATCAGAATATAACTGTAATTCATGAACTACATACTCAGGATTTCTTAAAATTCCTAACTGCAAATTAAGCAATAAGGAGCTGTCAACATTCAGTGGCAAGGGTTTGCCCTTTGTGAATATTGCGCAATTATCCATCTACATGTAAGGATTTAACATGATGATGATGATGATTTTTGAGATGGAATCTCACTGTCGCCGAGGCTGGAGTGCAGTGGCACGATCTCAGTTCACTGCAACCTCCGCCTTCCCAGGGTTCAAGCGATTCTCCTGCTTCAGTCTCCTGAGTAGCTGGGCCTACAGGCATGCACCACCATGTCCAGCTAATTTCTGTATTTTCAGTAGAGAGGAGGTTTCACCATGTTGGGCAGGATGGTCTCAATCTCTTGAGCTTGTGGTCCTTCCACCTTGGCCTCCCAAAGTTCTGGGATTACAGGCGTGAGCCACTGCACTCAGCCTAGGATTTAGCATTATTAATGAATCGATTCTAACACAGGAACCTCGTATGTCTTAAATTCAAAATATTTCTCCCCTGTCACCGAAGAGGAAATTAAAGCTGTGTTCATCAATCATTCACTTCCACTGTTTCCTTTGTATAGAACCACTTTCCATCCTTTCTGGTAAGTTACCTCCTTCTTAATTTTCAAGACTAAGCCCAACATATGCTTCAAACCCTTCTTGAACCCATTCTAGTATGGCTGCCCTGTTTTGTCTTCCCCCTCCATCCCTAGAAACCCTATATTTACCTTTAACAAAGCCTTGACCACACAATCTCTGCTATCTTTTTTACTGGAGATTAATTTTTTTACTAATTTCTTTAAGGCTATCTCCAGGGGCTCTGAATAGTGTTTACTCTTAGTAAATACTTAAATATACTCTTAGGGATAAATGAAAAATCAAATGGTCCGAATGGCCTAACACAATTTGCAGAACACATTCGGAAATTTTTTGGCCTCTTTTTTTTTGGCCACTGTCACTACTTCATTATCCTCGACCCTACCTACACATAAAGAAATACATGCCAACACCTGCACATAAGTATGCACACGTATGCACGTATACGCCGTCAATGACTCCATGGATTAACTCCGCTTCATCTACTACTTTT
>NW_016107390.1:1779802-1785562 GCF_001604975.1 Cebus imitator | reverse complement strand
AATTTATGGTATTTACACAAAAATCACATAATCTACCAAAGTCTCATCATGCATTGCCTTTTTTAAAACTAATATTTATTGAACACATAGTACTATGTAGAGCACAGGGAGCAAATTGATGAAAACGCTCACACATTCTAAACACAAAATGCTTGAACACCACTACAGACATTCAGAAAGATCCAAAAGAATAAAATTAAGTGACGCCCATATTTAGAATGTATCTTGGGACAGAACCAACACTACCAAAACAAGACGACTGTTTTAAGATGAGGAGTGGCTGGAAACACAGGAAATAACCCGACGGGACATGAGCGTGGCTCTCAGCCTTTGGACAGACAATGGGACAAAAAATAAACACACATGTTCTCCTGCAGGGCATAGGTTTGCGGTGAAGAATAAGTGGTGACTTGGAGCGAGATACCAGATGATAATTTGACAAATGCCGTTTACCTTTAAAATGTGATTAAACAGCATTTATAATGAACATGCTTAGAAAACGATGACTAACGTATCACATGTGCAGTAAAGCACGATCTAAAGTAATTGAGGAGGTAGCTTTTCCCTGGCAGCTGCCCAAAGCTATCACAGTGTGCCTTCCCCTTCCTCAGAAACGCTGGAGTTGGAGCTCTCCCAGAGGTGAAAACCTGACTGCAGAGAGTGGACTGGATAATGATTCACACCAGCAATTTCTGGGATCCCCAGGTAAAGGGAAACCTGTTGGAACATTCCTATCAGGAATACTGGGGACTAAGTCTAACTGCTGCAGTGTCGGCACGTGGCTCCTGGTGTGTTTTATTTTGCGCTGACATCTCAATGAGGTTCTTTCACAGCCTCTTTAGTCAAAGATTTCAATTTTTAAAATGGAAAAAAATCATTCCACAAAATAGTCTATGTTTCTGTTTTCTTTTAATTCAACAGTGCTATAAATAAAGACCTAATTTGAACTGATTCACAGTGTATTTTTCCAAATTAGGAGGAGTTTTTTGTACAAAAAAAAAATCATTACCTCAATTTAGTTCTCAGTGCAAATTATGATGATTCCTGGTTCAGTTTATAGAAAATAGTTTAAACAAGTCCATATCCATACACACCAAAATAACATGTTCTCGATAAGATACACAGGTGTTCACACAGTAAAAATCAGAACTCCACGTAAAATGGAGATACTGCATGATGTCTATTTTACCTTCAGAGAAGTGTGTACAAACTGGTTAATGATGATGCCAGTATAAGGCATTGCACATAAATGGGTTGTTTGGGGAAGAAATTTTGTAGGTACAACCAGAACTAATAGATCGGTCAGGCTCTGACTCATGCTTGGCAGAGAGGCTACAGGTCACTGGTCACTGAGAAAAAAATACTTATGAACTGATTTGCAGCCCAGTTTGCAATTTTACAAGAACTCTGTATTCTGATCAAGGCTGCCAAGAGAGGTAATGAGGTCCCATATTTATAGGTGTGCAACAAATCAGGTCAATAAATAAGTCTGTTACAAATACTTTAACAGGAAAGACAAAAATTACTTAAACATGATAAAAACAATTCCACAAAATTAAATAGCAAACTTAATGCTAGTGGTGAAATGTTAAAGCCATTTTTATTAAAATGACAAACTGGACTAGAATAACTATTACTCTTTTTAAAGTATTGCTTTGAATTTTTTGGCTGATGTAACAAGATATTTTATACACATATAGATTTTTATATGTATGTAGTGAGTCATCTTTACTTACAGATAATATTACATAGTTTGAAAATCCAACTTTAATTTAAAAAAATCCATCTCTAATAAGAGAATGTACTTAGATACATAGATGTAAGACAAATATACAAAGAAATCATTAATTTTCTCTGTACCAGAGATAAACAGCTAGAAAAATCAAATGAAAAATATTTTATAAGAAGGAACAACTTATATCAAATGCTACATAGGATAAATTTGACAATATATATATAAACTATATATAACAAATATAAAATATTATTGAAAGATGCAAAATAACATATGAATAGACAAACATATGTTCCTGAAGAGGAGGCTACTCTTCTAAAATATCATGCTTCTAAACTTAATACATACATTTAATTCCATACAGTCCAATTAGAATCCAGTGGTATTTTTTTCTTCCTCAACTTGGTAAAGTGAATTTAAAGTTCATTTGCAATAAGGTCCATACAGAACAATGAAGTATGCGAAAGAACAGTGGGAGTGGAACTGTCTTGTCAGATACCAAACTTACTACACACCATGGGGAAAAAGAAAAGAGAATGATTCTAGAACAGAAACAGAACAGTTGAACAACCAGATAGCACAGAAAAAAGCCAAGTGTTATGACAACTTAATATATTTTCATTGTGACTTTACAATCGAGTGGGGAAAACAATCATTTATATAATAAAAAGGCATCAGCATAAGTGCATCTCCACCTGAGGAAAAAATGAAAGCTAGACTGTACTACCACAAACCATACACAAAAATAATTTATAGTGGACTAAATACTTCAATCTTAAAAATTATTCAACAGCCTGGGCATGTGGCTCATGCCTATAATTCCAGCATCTTGGGAGGCTGAGGTGACCAGCCTGGGCAACATGATGAAACTCCATCTCTACAAAAAATACAAAAAAAATTAGCCGGGCATGGTGTTGTGTGCCTATAATTCTAACTACTCAGGGGGCTGAGAAAGGAGGATCACCTGAGCCCAGGGAGGTCAAGGCTGTAGTGAGCCATGATTGCAGCACTGTACTCCAGTCTGGAAAGAGAGTGAGACCTTACCACAGGAGAAACAAAAAAAAAAAGTTTCAATACAAATATTAGAAAAAAAATTGTGAAAATAATTGTATAGCTTTGATATAAGCAAAGATACCCAAGACAGGAAACCCACATGGCATTAAAAAAAACAAAAACAAAAACAAACCAAACAAACAACAAAAAAAAAACCTATTTATATTTCAGTGTAAAAAATATAAAATATTTAATAACTAAAGTCAAGAGACAAGTGACATCCTAGTGAAAATACCCATAAAATGTTGAACAAGTGTTGATGTCACAAAGAACACCTATAAATCATTAAGGAAAAGACCAAAAATTCAATAGAAAAATGAAAAAAAAAAGAGTACACATCAATCACAAAAAAGGAATTGCAAATAACCAATACATATATAAAATGGTCTTCAACCTTAAGAAAATGCAAACTCATATTAGTTAACACTATTTCCCCAGTAGATTGGAAAAACATTTCATTTCAAGCAGTTCGCTGATAAGATACATCGCAGGTGAAATTATAAACAATATTACAAACTATTTTGGGGGGAAATTTGACAACACCTTTTAAAATATAAAATTCACATGGTCTTGAAGAAAAAAAAATCTACTTTGAGGAGTCTTTTCAATCAAAATAAAAGGGCCTGTGTGCAAAGCTGTATGCACTAGAATGTCTATTGCAGCAGTATTTTAGCGACAAAGTAAAAATACTGGGTCCATTAGTGACTGAATTTATCACATCACAGCCATTCTACGGAACATAATGCACACATTATGCAAAAGAACGGTACTTTGCTCCAGTGAGATGTAATATAGTACATGGGAGTAAGGGCTCTAGAGTATGGGAGCCAGGCAGCCCATTCCAAGTCTGGGCTTCACCACTCACTAACCTTGAGAGCTTCAGCAGCTTCCTTAAGTTCTCTGGAACCCCGTTTCCTCATCAGCAAACAGGGATAATAACACCAGCTTCACAAGGTTTTCATAAGGCTTATATGAGATAAAGTATTTAAAGCCAAAAAAAAAAAAAAAAGTTCTTAAAATCAGTTTCAAGAAAATCAAGTCAGCAAGTAATATCTACTGTGGGATTCCTTTTTTGTTGAAATAACAGAGATCTTATTTACTATTGCCTGAATAACCAAGACATTTTCCATTAGGGATGGTTACTGTCCAAACAGAAGGTGATCGTTATTAAGGAAACTAGGTTGGGTTTGGACTGTGGCACGCAATGAGGGGATCTGGCTAATTCATAGTAAAAGGAGGCTAACGCAGGCATGCAGCATGATGTATAGATGACCTGAGACTGAGAAACAAGAAAAATGGGGTTGGAGGCATTTTGAGGCGGGGACCAAGTGTGGGCATGAGCCCAATCCTGAGATCCTTAAAGGCCAGTTCTAGTTGCAGGCCACAACTATCCTGACAATAAACGGCTTCTTTTTTTGTGAGGTGGCTTCAATAAGCCTTCCACTTGCAGAGTCTAATAAGCACATAGTATGTATTTAACACACATCAGCTGAGCTGTGTCAGTTCAGCTAGGCCAGGCTTCTGTCAGTAACTGAAAAACTACCATTTTAAGTAAAATGGGTAAAAAGAATAAAAACACATTGTAAATTACCATTTTCTAATACGGAACTCAGCTTCTGAGATTCCTCTCACACCTACTCCGTGTGTGGCTCACCAACCCTTGAAAGGAGTAAGCACTGTATAACCCATCTAAATCTTTCAATCATTAGATACTACTTCAATACCCCACTAATAGACACTGGTTTCCACTAAGATAAAATATACAATTTATAGATAGAAGTAAATACTGAACAAAGCCAAACAGAAGTTGACTACAATATCAAAAAGTAGTACCTTTTACTATTAGTCCAAAGCAAGTAGTGAATGTATCAATTTCACTACCAATGAGCAGCCTTTCACAAAATGCATAGAGATGAGGGCCAAAAATTACAAGCCAATGTTCTTTTCACTTTGAAATGAAAGCTCAGAGGTTCCATGTAGGCCTTCGTTAGACTCACAGTCACGTCTAGAATTTTTCTTTCTCTTTTTATTAGAGAAGAGAAAAAAAACAAACACCCTGTAGTAGTCACAAGATGATTCCAGCCAGCAAGCCCGGTGCAACACACACAAAAAATATTTCAGAGAGATAATTTTACCCAACTATGAATTCAGAGAGACTCAATATACAACATACTTAAGACACAGCTGCAAGACAGAGTAGGGCATTGTCCAAAAAAAAAAAAAAAAAAAAGGGCAAAAGATGAGGGACTCAAAGTCAGGCCAAATTGGGTGGTTTTCACCTAGAATAATATAAGGTAGTCTACTCAGAGGAACCATCTGAATCACTGTTGAGGAAGAAAGCAAAGGTCTCTTAATGAAGAAGAGGTTCTAAGTGTCAGCTCCAACATAAATGGTGAAATCATAAAAAGTAAAAGGAATTTCTAGGCCAGATATGATGAAGACCGGAAATTAAAGGGTATGAAGATAACAAACTGGGTCTCTGTAAGCAGGTTAGAACTAAAATGGTGAACACTGAGATTGCTGGAGGAGTTTTGTTATATGGCACCAGCTGAATATTGTGTTTGAATGATTACACAGGTGCACACAGGTGTACAAACAAGCTGGGAGATAGCAAAAGAGGTGCAAGTTTCATGGCCTAAAAGAGTCAGGCAAAACCGATGTTCAAACTAAATATTATCTGTCAACTTATATTTTAATATTGTTCCTTACGAATAACAATTCAGGATTGCTTGGGACCAACACTAAACTGACTGAACAAATTATCCAAGTGGGGATAAGCTATGAATGTCACTAGAATCATATGATGACAGGTAAAAGGATGGGCAAATTCAAGGCTACAGACACAGCTTGATTCAGAAATCATAAAATTATGAAGAGGAAGACATACCAAGTAATATTCTTTGGAAAGATGAGATGTTTGTTAAGCGCAGCTTAATATTAACTGTTTCTTTTTCTTTCTTTTTTTTTTTTTT
>NW_016107390.1:1771393-1779786 GCF_001604975.1 Cebus imitator | reverse complement strand
TGAGTTTATTTATTCTTTTTTTTTTTTACCCAAGGTCTCATTCTGTCACACAGGGTGAGTATAATGGCGCAAAGTTTACTGCAGCCTTCACCTCCCAGGCTCATCACCTCAGCCTCATAAGTAGCAGGGACCACAGGTATCCACCACTATACCCAGCTAATTTTTGTATTTTTTGTAGAGACAGTTTCACCATGTTGCTGGAACTCCTGGGCTCAAGCAATCCACCAGCCTTCGCCTCCCAAAGTGCTGGGATTATTATAGACATAAGCCACCTCTCCTGGCCAATATTCACTTATTTTTTAATATAACAGACTAGAGAGTAACACGGAAGTTTGTCCTCATATCTAAAACAGAGTAAAAATACTCTCGAATATTTACATTCAAATAATGTAACTAAGACTAACATGAGTCACTTTCCCTTTTCCAATCAATTTCTACCTTAAGAACTTCTCCCCGACACTAGAAAAATTTAGCAACTAAACTGTAGGCCAAAAAATTAATTTCTTCTGCAGTACAGAAAAAAACACAGCAAGAAAAATGTAATTTCATTTCTTTTTGACCTAGATTATGCCAATTGCATTAGATGTTTGTTTTATTTCCCATATGTATCATAATGTTCAAATACTATATAGGCTACTAAAAAGACTATGAATCATTCCCAAATGGTACGCTCCCCAAACAACAAACTTCTCTTACTAATCATTCTGAAACTGTATGCTCACAAAAAAACTCAGCAAAATTGGAAGCAAGAGCCTTCCAAAATTAAATGACCAACTAAATCGGATAGGCAGATTCGAATTTGTTTTTAATCAGGCACTGCTGGCATGATCACAAAATTTAAAATAGCCAAATGATTCTGCATAAATCTAACTCATCATCTTTCTTACAAAAAGCCCAGCTCTAATGAAGTCCACAATGATCTGCATAAAATGCATTTAATTGGATTATAAACTGCAACATAAAACAGCTGCATCTTGCCTTTTAACATTTTTCTCTCTGAAGATCAGAGGATTGAAAAAGCATTATAAAACGGCCCATACATTTTTCTTGTCTTTTAAAAAAAGGAAAAAAAAAAAAACGTTAGGCAGAATTAAAGTTCCAGACAACTTTTAACAAGTGACATCCAAGTAGGCCACATTCTTAGACCTCCTCAGAGATGCAGGGAATAAGGATGGGGTCAGGTGACCAACACATCAATGGGATGGCATGTGCTCAGATGGCTCTGGTGAATGCTAATGATTTCCTATGCGATGCTGATAGTACAAGATGTATTTTATGCTTGATGGTATCTAGATGAGATAGACAAGAGAAAAAAAAAAGCGAGGGTAATTAAAGTGCATTTCAAAGAAATCCTAACATGATTTTCTAATAGTAAGCAAGTCCACTGTGAGTCTGAGATGGTGAATTAAAGATTAATCTAATCATCCATAAATACATCTATCCACTCTTATAATTCATATATTTATTTTTGATTGAGGGAGACAGAAGGTAAGAGACAGGCATGCAACGATTGCTGAAAGTTTCTTTAAATATATTTCTACAGAATTCTCAAATGTGTTATCTTGACTTTTAGTGACTAAGAGCATGAATGGCCTTTGCAGTGAGCAGATCTCCTCTGTATCTGGGTTCCAACCTTTGTTGGCTCTAACTCTCAGATGCAGTTGTGACATCTGAACATAGTGACAATATGTGTTCATGAAGTAATTATGGGGGATTAAGTGTAAGGCACTTTGTACTTTGCCTGCCCTAGAATAGGCATTCCATAAATTAAATCACAATCAAAACAGACAAGCACACCTGAGATAAACTAAATAAGATCTCTAAATAAATTAAAGGGCCAGGCTCAGTGGCTCATGCCTATAATCCTAGTACTTTGTGAGGCTGAGGCAAGAGGATGGCTCGAGCCCAGGTGTCAAAGACCAGCCTGGGCAGCATGGCAAGATCCCATCAATACAAAAAAATTAAAAATAAATTAGCCAGCCATGGTAGTATGCACCTGTAGTCCCAGCTACTGGGGAGGCTGAGATGGGAGGATTGCTTGAGCATGGTGCGGGGGAGGGGGTCAAAGCAAGACTCTGTCTTAAAGAAAGAAAGAAAATTAAAAAACAATAAATGAAGGGATATACAATGTTCACAATTCAATATTAAGATGACAAATCTCCCCATAAGTGATCTACATTTAATACCATTTCAATCAAAATAGCAGGCTTTCTAAAAGCTAACAAGCTGATTACAAAATTTTTATAAAAAGGCAAGTGAAAACAGCCAAATCAGTTTTTAAAAAAAGAGGGCATAGACTACGTGATTTCGAGATTTACTAAAAAGCTATACTAATCTAAATGGTGTGGTACTGAAGAAAGGATAGAATAGTGAGTCCAGAAACAGGCACATACAAATATGGGCAATTGATCTCCAACAAAGATGAAAAGCAATTTAATGGAGAAAGGAAAGTCTTTTCAAAAAAATGATGCAGAAACAACTGCATATTTGGGTAGAGAATCAAGTCAACCCATATCTCGTAACATATTCAAAAGTTAATTAAAAGTGAATTATAGTTGGCATGGTGGCATATGCCTGTATTCCTGCTACTTGGGAGGCTGAGACAGGAGGATCACTTTAGCCTGGGAATTTGAATCCAGCCTGCATAATGTAGTGAGACCCTATCTCTATGGTGGTGGTGGGGGAAAGGATTATAAACTGAAATATAAGTGCTAAACTAGAAAACTCCTAGAGGAAAATCCCTGTGACTTTCCCTAAAAAAAAATTTCTCAAATAAAAGAAGAAAACAGAAACTATGAAAGTAAAAACTGATAAAATGAACTTTGTCAAAATTAAAAATTTTAGCTCTTCAAAGACGCCATCGAGAAAACAAAAAGACAAGTTACAATAAGGAGAAAGTATTTGTAATGCATATCTGACCAAGGACTTGTATCCATGTCACATAAAGAACTCTTACAACTCAACCGCACGGAAACACCCCAAAATGATATAGGCAAAAGATTGAGCAAATACTTCTCAAAAGAAAATATACAAATGGCAAAACAGTACATAAAAAGATGAACAGCAGCACTGACTTATCAGAAATGCAAATTAAAACCACAATAAACCGCCACTGCGCACCTATTAGAATGGCTGAAATTAAAAAGATTGACAATACCAGGTTCTGGTGATGATGAACAGCAAATGGAACTCTCATATACTACTAGTGGGAACATAAAATGTTACAACTACTTCATAAAGCAGTCTTGTATTTTTTTTATAAAGTTAAATATAAATACTTACCATATAACCTAGCCACTGTGGCCCGAGATGTTTTCCTAAGAGAAAACATACGTCACACAAAGATTTGTATGTGAATGCTCACAGTAAATGTCCATGTGTAGGTTAATGGATAAACAAAATGCAGTATGTCTATACAACAGAACACTATTCACCAACAGAAAGGCATGAATTACTGATAGATCCAATAATATGAATGCATCTCAACACCATTATGCTAAGCAAAAACAGTTGGATCTAAGAGTAGCTACTGATTTCACTTATATAAAAAGCAAGTTGATGTACAGTGACAAAAAGGAGATCACTAATTGGCTGGGGCTGAGGGCCAAAGGATAGACTGATAAAGGGTACAGGTACACCATTATGCTAAGCAAAAACAGTTGGATCTAAGAGTAGCTACTGATTTCACTTATATAAAAAGCAAGTTGATGTACAGTGACAAAAAGGAGATCACTAATTGGCTGGGGCTGAGGGCCAAAGGATAGACTGATAAAGGGTACAGGTACAAAGAAGAGATATAGATGGCCATCTGCATGCACATAAAAAGATGCTTAACATTAGTAATCAATAGGAAAATGCCAATTCAAAATCACGAAAAAATACCACTTAAACATTCACACTCATTAGCATGACTATTATTTAAAAAAAAAAAAAAAGAAAAGAAACAAATGTTGGCAAGGATATAGAGAAACTGGAACCATTGTGCATTACTGGTAGGAATGTAAACTGGTACAGCTATTGTGAAAAACATTCTGGCAGTTCCTTAAAAAATTAAACACAAGCTGGGTGCAGTGGCACATCTATAGTCCCAGCTACTCCTTCTGTGGAAGCTAGGTAGGAGGATCATTTGAGCCCAGGAGTTCAAAGCCAGCCTAGGCAACATAGCAAGACCTAGTCTTTAAAAATAAAAGAAGACAAGACAAATTAAAAAAAATTAATTACATGATTCAGCAATTTCACTTCTGGGTATATAACCTGAAGAACTGAAAGCACAGGTTCAAATAGATATTGGCACACCTTTGCTCATTGCAGCACTATTCACAATAGCCAGAAGGTGGAAATAACTCAAATGTCCATCAACAGATGAACAGATCAACAAAATCTGATATATACATACAATGCAATATTATTCAGCCTTAAAAAGAGAATTCTGATATATATTGTAGTACTGATGAACTTTGAAGACATTATCCTAAATTAAGGAAGTCAGACACAAAAGGACAAATATTGCATGATTCTACCTACAGAAGTACCTAGAATTGTCAAAATCAGAGAGACAGGAAGTAGAATCGTGGACATTCTACCCTAGCAGATGCTGGGGCAAAAGGCGAATGGGGAGTTATCATTTAATGGGTTCAAAGTTTCAGCTTTGGATGATGAAGAAAAGTTCTGGAGATGGACGGTGGTAATGGTTGCAGAACTGCATGAATGCACTTGATGCTACTGAACTATATACCTAAAAGTGATCATAATGGAAAATTTCATGATACATGTATTTTACTACAAAAAAAAAAAAAAAAAAAAGACAGTGGCATAGAAATATTTGAAAGTAATGGAAATGTTCTGTATCTTGATTGTGACTGTGGTTTCATGGGTATATAAAACTGTCAAAATTCATCCAATTAAATAGATTCATTTAATTGCATGAAATTATTGCTCAATAAAGTTGATGAGGGGAAAAAAAGACACTAGCAAATTAGCAAGAATATACTTTATGCCTTTCCTCCCTGCCTTTCCTCATTTCATCCTGCAATGCCTACAAGTTTTCTGTTTCATAGGAAGCAGGAGAACAAGAAAAAGACAGCAAAACAAAACATTCACTCAACAAATACTGAGAGAACATCTATTTCATATGTTACTCCAATAAGCCTGAGTATTACAGGTTTACTAAGAAACTAAAGTTTGGTATGATGAAGTAGTTTATCTGGGTCACACAGAGATTAACTGGTAAAGTTCATTTTGTAACTGCTCTGTTTCTTCCAAGTCTTTACAAATGTGCAATGTAAAAATGTCTCCCTACATACTATTTCACCAGACCTATATACAAGAGGGGAAATAATAAGTGGCAAAGCCATGAAAATTGTCCATTATCAACAAGATGTATGGCTAAGAAATGATAAATGTTCAAAGTGATATGCTAATTACCCTGATTTGATCATTACCCATTATATACATGTATCGAAACATCACTCTGTAGCACATTAATACACGTAAACTAAAAAGAAAAAAACAGGACAAAAATGTGGGGGAAAATAGTTACTTCTGTTCACATTTGAGGACTTCTTTCAATGGGTTCTTGAAACTTTTGTCTTTTGTAATTTCTCCTTGCTTAACAATTAGGCATACAGATTAAGAACACATGCTCCACAGTCACACTTCCCAGGGCCCATTAGAGACTGTGACCCAATGTGATCCCCCTTTGCCTCAGTTTTCTCAACTGCAAAATGGAGATTTTAATTGTATCTATCCTGGGCACATCAGCACCTGCCTGTGGTCCCAGCTACTCCAGAAGCTGTGGTAGAAAGATCATTTGACCCCGAGTTCAAGTCCATCCTGGGAACACAGTGAGATATTGTCTCCAAAAATAACAACAACAACAACTGCATCTACCTCAAAGGGCTTTTGTGATGATTAAATAATAGATGTGAAGTGCTTAACATAGTGTTAGAGGCTTAAGAAATTCTCAATAAATATTAGCCTTCTTCTTTCATAAAGTTTACCTATAATACCTGGGTACAGACAGAGTTACATGCAGAAATGAAGAAGAAAAAGATAGTTTTTTAAGGTAGCGGTTTGAATTCATTAATGACCTTCTTTCCTTCCTCCCACGCTCTCTCCCTTAAATGCATTACTGTTCCTCAAATATAGTTTTTGCTTTAAAAATGCATGATTGATACAGATGGCAAATAAGCGTATGAAAAGATGCTCCGCATCATGTGTCATCAGGGAACTGCAAATTAAAATAACAAGACAATACCACTACGCACATATTAGAATGGCTAATACCCACAACACTGATAACACCAAATGCTGGCGAGGATGTGGAGTAACAGGAGCTCTCATTCGTTGCTCATAGGAATACAAAAATGGTACAGACACTTTGGAAGACAGTTTGGCAATTTCTTACAAAACTAAACATACTCATCACACAATCCAGCAATCTTACTCCTCCTTGTTATTTACCCAAAGGAGTTAAAAACTTATGTCTACACAAAAATCTGCATGTGGATACTGAGAGCAGCTGTATTCATAACTCCCAATACTTGGAAGTAACCAAGACGGCCTTCAGAAGGTGAATGAGTAAACAAACTGTTTGCACATCCAAACAATGGGATATTATTTAGCACTAAAAATAAGTGATTTTGTGAAGCCATGAAAAGATATGGAGGAATCTTAAATGCATACTACTAAGTGAAAGAAGTCGGTGTGAAAAGACTGTATGATTCCAATTATAAAGCATTCTGGAAAAGATAAAACTATGGAAACAGTAAAAAGATCAGAGGCTGCCAAGGATGAGAGGAGAGAGAGAGATGAACAGGTGAGGCACAGAACAGCTCTGTGTAATACCATCACGGTAAATACATGCCAATATACATCTGTTCAAACACAGAAGGTACAACACCAAGAGTGAACCCTAATGCAAACCGAACTTCCGTGATAACCAAGAGTCTATGTAGGTTCACCAGCTGTAACAAATGTTCCACTCTGGTGAAGCATGTTGATATGAGGGAGACTGTGTGCTGGAGGTGGGGGAGGAGGGCAGGAGGCATATGATAAATCTCTGCACCTTCCTCTCAATTTTGCTGTGAACCTAAATTTGCTCTTTAAAATTATCTTTTTAAAAAACATGTAGGGTGGAAACTATGAATGATGAAAGAAACCCCCATTCAGTAACCTGAAGCAGCACATTATCTTATGAAATAATAAATGATTCATTTATCTTTGGCAGAATTGGGTCATTTTCCTGCCCTTCTAGGGAAATAAAAATGTTACACTTTCTCAAACATTTGGAAGACTGTCTTTCAAAAAGCCAGTACAAGGAAGCTTGAGGAAAGCTTTTTATAGCCAAGTATAACAGCTGGCAGTCTAAAAGCCATATACAACATTTTGCTGTTCTGCAGAAATTATAGCAGCTCACAAAAGCAAAACCATTTTTATTGAGGAAACAATAAAAATAGTTGGAAATCTTCAAAATTACATAGCATAGAAAGACTTTTAGTGAAATGAAAGTAATATAAAGATAATGTTTCTCATAGTTAACAAAGGTGCCCATTTACCTACTTAAATCCACGCCTCTAATGGACTGAAAATTCACTAGTGGTAAAAGTCAATGAGGAAGGCAACAGATCCATTGGGTATGATGTTACAGCCAAGTCAGGTGGCATGCTTTTGTTAGATTTTCTAGGCCAGCACAGGCAGGGATAATAAAACACATTTACCTAGAGAAAAATAAATTTAAAAAAGAACTAATCAAATGAAGATGACTGTAAATATTCTATACGAATAGAAGGACTTTTCCATGGGAAGTAGTGAAATTCCCTGTTCTGAAAAACTGACCCAGCTGGAGGTGTTTGTGTCCCCACCGTCCACTGGCATTAGGATCTTTCTATTTTATCATCAAGCATGCTGAGCCAACTGTTGTCCTATCAGGGTGCTGCATATCTTGTGAATCTAAATTGAAAACAATAGATCTCAGACTTTAGCTTGAACTTGAGGCTGAGGAATAACTGGATTTAAGATAAAAAAAAAAAAAAGATTCTTTTCCTTTTAAAGGGTCTTAAAAACTTTTGACGAGCTTCAGGAAAAAGGCAAGATAAGATTATTTTGTGGCATAATAGTATTTCATTTTCTGAAACTCAATTAGGAGAACTAATGAAGAAGAACTGTGTCTCTTGCTTGCAGAAGCCAGCTTAAACTGGTAAGAGCCTAATTACTAACGATATTTGTTAGGCAAAATCCATTTATGTTGGAACACAGGCATTTAAGCATTAATATAAAAGTTAAAATAGACAGTACGGAATACTTAAGTTACAATTTCAAATTTGACAGTGGTGACAGAGCTACTCCAGAGACCACTAAATACATTGCGTTAAAAAAAAAAAAAAAAATGAAAA
>NW_016107390.1:1765097-1771202 GCF_001604975.1 Cebus imitator | reverse complement strand
AGTTCCAGCCACTTGGGAGGCCGAGATGGGAGGAGGGCTTGACCCCAAGATGTTGAGGCTACAGCGAGCCATGATTGTACCACTGCACTCCAGCCTGGGCAACAGAGCAAGACTGTCTCAAAAAATAAAAATAAAGCTTTTTTAAAAACATTATATATCTGACAAGATCTTCACATATAAATATTTCATTTTAAACAGCTAATTGAAGAGTTTCATATGCTTACATGTGAGAAGATTTCATAAGGTTTTCCCCTATCCTAACCATATCTTAACTCCATTCCATTAAACAACAAAAAAGACATGACATCCCTAAAGCAGCAAAATGTCTTTGAGTTCTGAAGATAACAAAGGAAAAAAAAAAAGTAGAAAAGCAATAAACTGTTATTCATTTTAATCAATTTGTATGGTCCCTCATCATTACTAAACTAAGCATATGATAACTTCTCCTTCAGTTACCACTTTTATTGACATGTCTTTAGCTAGTTTTTCTTCATTTGCAAAATGAGTCCTACATCTCAAGTCTGGCATAATCACTCAGCTCTCATAAAGAAAGGCATCCCAGGACCCACTTATCTTCATGTTACTTTTCTAAGGCAGCACATCAAAAGTCTGACGGGACAGTCACTCTTGCTGCCATGAGAATACCAACTGGTTTAGTGCACACTACTACTGACTACACAGCATCCATTCCTTCTGTTTCATTCCTAACAGAATCCTGGTTTTATTCACATATTCACTCTCATTAGAAATACATGCTTTAGGCCAGCCATGGTGGCTCACTCCTCTAATCCCAGCATTTTGGGAGGCTGAGGCGGGTGGAATACTTGAGGTCAGGAGTTTGAGACCAGCCTGGCCAACATGGTAGAACACTGTCTCTACTAAAAATACAAAAATTCGCTGGGCGTGGTGGCGCGCACCTATAATCCCAGCTACTCAGGAGGCTGAGGCACAAGAGTCGCTTGATCCCGGGAGTCAGAGGTGGCAGTGAACGGAGGTGCCACTGTATTCCAGCCTGGGTGACAGAGACCCCATCTCAAGAAAAGAAAAAAGAAATGTTTTAAGCTCTTAAATTATTGATGGTAAAATAGGTAAAAATAACTGCAATAAGATCTATGAGTAAGGATTGGTAGGTAGCATGTGACTACTTCAGCAAACACACATCGACTGGAAAAAATGTGCTGATGCAGGCTCTCTAGGACCAAATATGTGGTAGGGAAATCCACATCCAGTCCAACAAAACGGTAAAAGAAAAAAGGAAAAGCCAGGCATGGTGGCTCATGCCTATAATCTCAGCACTTTGGGAGCCTGGGCCACACAGCCAGACACCATCTCTACACAAAGTAAAAACTCAGCTATGCATGGTGCTGCATGCCTGTAGTCCCAGCTACTCAGGAGGCTGAACTGGGAGGATCACTTGAGCCTGGGAGACTGAGGCTGCATTGAGCCATGATTGCATTACTGTACTAGCCTGGGCAACAGAGTGAGACCCTGTCTCAAAACAGTAATAATTTTAAAAGTTAAAGTTAATAAAATATAAACAAACAAAAACCCAGAAACAGTGATTTGAAAGGACCTTTGACCCATCTGTGATGAAATGAGAACGGACTGGATAGACCGGCACTATTAGAAAGATGTGCACTGCCTAATCAAGAGGTGGTGCTTCTCAGAGTTTTTAAGCCAAAGACTGAATTCTTAATTTTCTTCATGGAGGATGAAAAAGGTTACAATGTTGCAATATAAAAATCTGAAAAAGGAAAGTGAATTGATTTTTCATCGACTTAATAAAATGACGTATTTGGCTAATATTTCCTTAGGATCTCAACAACTGCAAGGCAAAACTCTTCATAGTTTCTCAGTGCAGCACAAATGAATCCTGCAGGTTAAATGCGGATCTGCTCATTAGGACTGAGAATCAGGAAAGAGCCTTAGTTCATCTACACGTGATTCACATCACTGACTTAGTGCAACATAAAGATCATCACCATTCACTGTTCCTAAGTGGGGGGAAAATCCAAAGAGTATTTTCCTGAGATAGTTAAGAGGTCAGGCCACTGATCTGGGGATCTTGATGCGCTACCATTTGAGAGTGTCTGGGTCTTTCTGCAAGAAAAAATACCCACGAGGAGCAGCACTGAAAATGTGTTACCATTAGGGAAACTCTCTAAAGTGACTGCAATTATACAACTCCTAAATCACTAAAAACACTCTGAATTTTAGTTTTAAACATCTTCTGACGACGGAAGAGAATAAAAATTGCCCAAATGATGGTGAACCTAATATGTGGTGTGTCTACTTTGAATTACATACAATTTTCCCAATTACAAATGCTAGTCATGCTGACCACTAACCTAAGAAGGCCCTGGTTAATTTCTCAATGACAGAAAGTTTACATATGGATATTTCAACATTTCATTTTTGAAATGAATGCTATTTTATTTTTCAAAGGCAGATGTCTTACCTGCCCAGTGAATTTATAACCTCTGTGAACACTGGACCCATATTCCTAAGCATCCTTATGGCATTAAAAATGCCTAACCAGTTTGGAACATTCAATAAGGTTTCAGCAAATACTTGCTGAATGAATTAATGAGTGAAGATATGTTTTAAAAAATGAGATTGTTGCCGGGCGTGGTGGCTCACGCCTGTAATCCCAGCACTTTGGGAGGCCGAGGCGGGTGGATCACGGGGTCAAGAGGTCGAGACCATCCTGGTCCACACAGTGAAACCCCGTCTCTACTAAAAATACAAAACATTAGCTGGGCATGGTGGTGCGTGCCTGTAATCCCAGCTACTGAGGAGGTTGAGGCAGGAGAATTGCCTAAACCCAGGAGGCGGGAGGTTGCGGTGAGCCGAGATTGCGCCATTGCACTCCAGCCTGGGTAACAAGAGTGAAACTCCATCTCACAAAAAAAAAATAAAAAAAAAAAAAATGAGATTGTTCTGGTAAGTTAATTTTGAAATAGAAAACATGGAATAATAAATGCTAGCTCAAAATAACTGTAGTAAAGTAATATAAGTGACTACATTGGAAAACTTACAACAGAATGCATCACTGCTTCCGCTGCGAAATCTGCTGCTTCTTTTGCGTTCTTCATCCTGTGAGAGGTACCACTATATGAACAGCTGACTGCATCAGGAAGAACCCAACACCGCCTTTGGTTTCATTTATCTGCTAGGCGGACTCACAGACTCAGCGTATAGTCATACTCACAGCTGCAATGTACCATGGGAAAAGAACGCCAAGCGAAGCCAGCAAAGGGAAAAAGGCACATGGGGAGAGGTCTCGGGGAAACAGCACGAGCTTCCACGGGCCTTGTCCCAGTGAGTCACACAGGAGGCACTTAATTCCTCTTACAGGAAGCTGCGATAACATGTGAGAAATGTTGCCAATCAGGGAACTTGTTAAAGACTCAGTACCCAGGGTCTTTCCTGGAGTTTTACTGCACCTGTAGGCAGTAAACTGGAGTTCAATCACCTGTAGGCAGCCTCTAATTCTGGACTCTGGAAGGATAGCAGGGGTTCAGCATAAACCATAATGTTTACACAAACAGTTTAGGCACTGTGAGCCACTCTTACCAGATAATGGGGAAACCCCTCTTGAAATCTCAGTTGCTGGATGTCAGCCAAGGGCCAAACTTGCAAGCAGGCCTCTCTTTATTCCTCCCTCCCTCCCTCCTTTCTGTCTCTCTGTCTCTCTCCCTCCTCCCTCTCTCCACCCGCCTCTTCTCTCTCTCTCTCTCTGTCTTCCTCTGTTGCACACGCTGGAGTGCCGTGGTGCAATAACACTGCAACCCCCACCTCCCAGGTTCAAGCAATTCTCCTGCCTCAGCCTCCCGAGTACCTGGGACTACAGGCACATGCCACCGTGCCCAGCTAATTTTTCCATTTTTAGTAGAGATGGGGTTTCACCATGTTCCCTAGGCCAGCCTCAAACTCCTGACATCAAGTGATCTGCTGGCCTCGGCCTCCCAAAGTGCTAGGATTAGAGGCATGGCCGCCTCGCCCAGCCCAGGCCTTTTCAAGGATAAGCAGTGTAGACCTGCTAGGTTAACACTTTTCTGCACAGTGACTATGCCAGCAACCAACAAATAACCCCAATTCCTACTTCTTCACTGTCTCTCATCTCTTCTAGGCCAAATGCTGTCCATTTTGCTCCTGAGTAACTTCTCTGTATTCCCTCCTTCCCATCCTGACTACCAGGCCTTTAATCGAGGCCTCTATTCTCGCTTGCTGGATACTGCTGGAACTCTGTCTTGTCTCCTGCCTATCCTCCCATCCATTCTCCACAGGCTCTTTGCTGGGAAGGCCTCCCACTGCCTTCAGTCTCCTGAGCACAGTGAAACAGAGCCTTGTCCTGATGTGCCCAAGGTTTCTCTCTAATTTCTCAACACTTTCTCCATTTTGTACTCTGTTCTAGTCAAACTGAACTATTAAATGCAGTTCTCAGAAAGCATGGCACTTTCTTGCCTTTGCCACTTTGCTCAAGTTACTTGTCCTCTACCTAGAACGCGCTTCCACTTTAGCCTGGGTTAGGAAGCATGTAGCCTTTAGAACTCAGCTGAGGCATCAACTTGGACCTTCCCCAGACATCCCCCTCTCCCAGTCTAATACCTCAAGCCTACTCCCCTCCATGGAATTTATCACACTGCACTGCAATTTTCAGTCTGTTTTACTGAATCTGTCCCCCTATACTAACAGTGTGTCCTTAAAGGTGTAGACTGTGTATCCCCAGTGTCTGGCACGGTAACTGACAATTTGCTCAGTTTCAGGGAAGATTTCTTGACTGAATAAATGTCACAACTTCAGTCCTTCTAAAGAGGACTGAACTTAGACAATTTTGGCATAGACACTGGGAATAGTGCATTTGTTCATGTTGTCCTCTTTGCAATGGCTTTGTTCAAAAGCTAACAGCCACGTATGTGGTGGTCTTTCTGGGACCCTGTCGGTCCACAGAGCCTGTAATTTGCATATTAATTGCACTTGTGATTTCAACTTACCTTCCCCAACCTCTTACTCTGATTACTTCACTTATACTTTATTTTTATCTTTGTGTGTGCGCATGTTTTTTCCCAAAGCTTAGATTCCTTCTGGACTAAAGCAGGATGTAAATAAATATGTATACAGTCCCGAAGAGATGAAAACACTATCCCATTGTTCTCCACAGGAGGTGAAATCTCAGTGTATCTTGGTACCCCATTCCTGGCTAAATCCAAAGTCTCTTAAAGCACAACTTACAAAAAGAACAATTTTCCTCCTAGTTCTTCAGCTAAACCTCATGCAATTAAGTCACTCTAAATAAAGGAATGCACAGGTGCACCCATATTTTCTTCACAAGACTTAGGAGCAAGACTCAAAGAAGTGAAGTCAGATGTGTGCCTTACTTTATTCAGTCAATGTGCTACTGAAAAACTGTGCAAAATGAGCTGTTTAAATAGAATCAAAATTTCAATTTACTAGAGATGCTCACTATTTAAAGAAACACCATGGCAAATCAATGAAGTCATTATGGGGTGAAGGAAGTAATCACCCTAAAACTTATCTGCTTTGTAATCCCAGATTTATATGCTGAGGCAATTTTAAAGTATGATTATTAGAAAACCCTCCTCAAGTTCTACTGTGTATAAACATGCAATTCTCTTCATTTGTTTCATCACATATAAATGTAACTCAAGTTAACAACCAGTCAGAAAATTCAAATTAATATTAAATACTGAAACACCGTTATCACCAAATTCACACCAGAAATTATTAGCACTTCAAACGTGAGAATGTTCTCAAAGCCCTGTTAATTCCTCCCTTCTTCCCTAACTTGACAAACATTCCTCAACAACCTCCTAAGTAAAACATTACTTCCCTAAGTGTCAATGGATTCCACATAAGTAAGGCAAAGTCCTCGCTGTCAGGGAACTTAGAGCCATTTAGAGTATACTCTTTTTTTTTCTTTTTCCTTTTTTTCATTGTTGTATCTACTGCTAGCATCAGACTTTTTTTTCTTCTTTAATCCACATTTTTTTCCCTCCTTTATATCTGTTTTTGTTTTATAAACTGCCACTCAGGAGATAACTTTCATTAATTTGCCATATATATATATATATATATATATAT
>NW_016107390.1:1752853-1765057 GCF_001604975.1 Cebus imitator | reverse complement strand
AGCAACTGAATTGTTTTGCAACTGGAGGCATGGGCAAGGGGGGTCCCCAGGCAGTAAACTCCCCTCAGGTGGGTTGAGGGCTAGGAATGAGCTGCAGGTGGGTCTCCTGTTCCCCGCGCTCCCCTGCCCAGGGCCTCCCTCCAAGGCTGTAGGGTAGCCAGAAGGTGGGCAGGCTGGGAGGGGCTGTTGTTCACTTGGGCGGATGTCAGAGGATTCAGACACCAGCCTCCCATCATGGGTCTCAATCTTCTTCACAACCACGGCCTTGGTGGTGCTGGCGTGGCTGAAGGAGCTGGAGCCTGCATCAGAGCCAAAGCTGGAGCCCAGGCCGTAGCTGAGGCCAGGGCTTGTGAGGCCCCCATAAGCCGAGCTCAGACCACCTGCATAGCCACTGGTGGTTTTCGTATGGATACCCATGTTCTGCATCCCAGACTCCAGCTGGCTCTCCTTGCCCTCCAGCAGCTTCCTATAGGTGGCGATCTCAATGTCTGGGGCCAGCTTGATGAAGGAGCAGCTTCTCCGCTACTTCAGGAATCTCTCGTGGTTGAGCCTGCTTGCCTCCACTCTTGCCTCCCCCATGCCCATCAGGGTGACCCAGAAGTCCTACAAGGTGTCCAGCTCTGGCCCCCATGCCTTCACCAGCTGCTCCTACACGATTGGACCCATTCCCATGTCAGCTCCTTGAGCTTCTCCCGAGTGGACAGCAGCAGCTTCCAGGGTGGACGGGGCGCAGATTACGGTGGGGCCGGTGGCATAGGCATAGGCAGGGGAGGCATCACTGCTGTCACAGTCAGCCAGAGCCTGCTGAGCCCCCTTAATCTGGAAGTGGACCCCAACATCCAGGCCGTGCATACCCAGGAGAAGGAGCAAATCAGGACCTTCAACAATAAGTTTGCCTCCTCCATCCACAAGGTATGGTTCCCGGAGCAACAGAACAAGATGCTGGAGACCAAGTGGGTCCTCCAGCAGCAGAGGATGGCTCGGAGCAACATGGACAACATGTTTGAGATCTACATCAACAACCTGAGGCGGCAGCTGGAGACAGTAGGCCAGGAGAAGCTGAAGCTGGAGGCGGGGCTTGGCAACATGCAGGGGCTGGTGGAGGACTTCAAGAACAAGTAGGAGGATGAGATCAATAAGCCTACAGAGAAGGAGAATGAATTTGTCCTCGTCGAGAAGGGTGTGGATGAAGCTTACATGAACAAGGTAGAGCTGGAGTCTTACCTGGAAGGGCTGACTGACAAGATCAGCTTCCTCAGGCAGCTGTAGGAAGAAGAGATCGGGAGCTGCAGTCCCAGATCTCGGATATGTCTATGGTGCTGTCCATGGACAACAGGTGTTCCCTGGACATGGACAGCATCATTGCTGAGGGTCAAGGAGCAGTACAAGGACATAGCCAACCGCAGCCGGGCCGAGGCTGAGAGCATGTACCAGATCAAGTATGAGGAGCTGCAGATGCTGGCTGGGAAGCACAGGGATGACCTGTGGCGTACAAAGACTGGGATCTTTGAGATGAACTGGAACATCAGCCGGCTCCAGGCTGAGACTGAGGGCCTCAAAGGGCATGGTGTGGCAGCTGCGTGAGTACCAAAGGCTGATAAATGTCAAGACTTATAAAATTCCTAACAAAACCAATTAAAACAACAAGAGAACATAGAGGAAGGACAGTATATGCAGAGCTGAAAAAAACCTTAAGGAACATTAAAAGCTCATCACCATACAAATGTCTAAATTTATTACTAGGCCCTAATAATTTGAATTTTGGGATGAAAATTCCTTACGAATTAATTACAGATTTGACTATTTAAGGCAATTCGGTTCAACTCATCTCGAGTACAAATACCGTCATTCAAACTGGACTAATAAAAGGCAGCTTAGTGGACATCCTAAAAGGTTTATTTATTTATTTTTTTAATGTCTTTAGAATGCTTTGTCTGACATATTTTGCTTCTAGTATGTGCCTACTGTGATTTTTTCATGAGGGAAATGCAAAATTTGTAACAAAATGATTATATGGAACATCTCTATTAAGTGAATTTTACTATCTTCTTTAACTTTGGTGTGTTTATGTGTGTGTGTGTTTTACTTTAATACAAATTATACAAAATATTAGTTCTTTTACACTTTTTTCTTTTTTTTTCTTCCTTTTTGAAAAAAGAAAGAGAAAAAGAAAGGGAAAAAAAATGAAAGAGAGGAAGGAAGAGGGAGAGAGAATGGGAGTGTTGCTTTATTGCCCAGGCTAGAATGCAGTCTAAAAATGGGTATTGAAAACGTCTTTTATGCCAATGATTGTGCTTAATAATGGAGACAGGAATAAATGAGGGAAGAAAATAACAAACAAGCAGCCAACCAATATTTCATTTAAATCTGTAAGTAGGTATGATGTGGTACTGATAAGACTGTATATTTTGTGTATTTAAAGTGCAGATATAATGTTTATTAAGTTTACTTGTTCCGGATCTGAGTTCAAGTCCTAGATATCCTTGTTAATTTTCTGTCTCGTTGATCTGTCTAATATTGATGTTGAAGTCTCCCACTATTATTGTGTGGGAGTCTAAGTCTCTTTATAAGTCTTATGTATCTGGGTGTTCCTGTATTGGGTGCGTACGTATTTAGGATCGTTAGTTGCATTGATCCTTTTACCGTTATGTAATGTCCTTCTTTGTCTCTTTTGATCTTTGTTGCTTTAAAGTCTATTTTATCAGAGGCGAGAATTCCAGCTCCTGCTTTTCATTTATTTATTTATTTTTGCTCTCCATTTGGTTGGTAAATCTTTCTCCATCCCTTTGTTTTGAGTCTTTGTGTATCCTTGCATGTGAGATGGGTCTGGATGCAACATACCGATGGATTTTGCCTGTGTCTTTTGATTGGGGTATTTAGTTGATTTAAATTTAGGATTAATGATAATATATGTGAGTTTAATACTGCCATTTGATGTTAGCTGGCTGTTTTGCCCATTAGTTGATGTAAAAGATTTAATTTTAATGAATTAATAGATTTGCAACTAGCTTCTCAATAATCTCGACATAAACAAGACATTTAGAAAGCTGCTGGAAACTGTTCCTTCAGGTAGGTTAAGAATTAGTCTTCCAATATTTTTTACATTACTATTCTTATTTTTCAAATAATTTTTTTATAAACAGTAAAAAGGTAATGTGTCTAAAAATTCTCAACACTTAAAAATAAGTGCAGATTGAAACTATCTTATACATGAATTTGACAATGACCCATGACCTAGAGGCAAAAGCAGACAGTGCTGTTTAAGCTGCTCAATAAAATTTGAGCTAAACTCTAAATGAATAAGCAAATAATTTCTACAACAGCTGATAGATCAATGTTTTAAAATCCTTGCTAATTGCTTAAAATTTTCATCCTTTTGTAATCTGCTCCTTGTGTGTACTTAACCTACTCACAGGTATTTATGTTAATTCATTAGCTCCCTCAGGGTGGGCAGGGCAGACCATTATCTTAAAGCACTGATGCATAGCTTCCTGGGTCAGAGACAAATAAATCTTTTCATATAATTGCATGTTGTTTTATGTGTTGCTGTCTTCCTGCTGGGAAAAATGTTAAAATATTTAAGGCTTACTACCTGGTGTGATTGTGATTTTATAATTAAAGTCTGGGATAGGAGGAGAGAGGGGTAGAATTCAGTACTTTATCTCAGTGTGAACACTGTTTCTTTGAAGTAGTAAACTTTTAGAGAGTCAGTAAAAGTAAAACTTCTGGTGAATAAGAGCTGGTAGAGTCCTTTTGAAGTCTCGAACCGCCATTTGATGACAATCTAGTTTAATAAAGATAGAGCTAAAAGAACAAGGACTGTATATGTCACAAAGATCATGATTATCTTCAGTGATAAAATCAAGGACACATTATCATCAAACTAACATATACCAAACTAATACAGCAACTATTTACGTATTTCCATATTTGTCTACATACCAGACAGTCCGTGGGGGACAATGGTTTTCTTTTGTTCTTAATTGCGTCAGTATTTAGAGCTGGGACTGTCTAATTGGCAAGTAAGCCAAGCATTCTCTCATCCACTCACTCCCTTCAGCATTCTTCTCTTACCCCTATCTTCTGGCCCCCAAAAAAATATCTAGTCAGGGAGTGGGGAGTTGCAGGACAAGGTATGAGTTGAGGAGAACATCTGGGTTTTATCAACTGGTATGTCAGGATTTGCAGTTTTTTGAAACTCTAAATCTTAATGTTGCTGTGCAGACTTGTGCCTCCTGGTACAAATAATAGATGCACTCCCACACACCAATGCCCTCCCACAGCCCACAGCCATGGGCGCTCCAAGGAGAGCAGAGCTCAATACCATAACTAAGGACCACTCGCTCCTGGACATGAATTTAGCACGAAAGATCATTTTCATTAAACACATAATTGCACAGTGACTTGATTTAAATCTACTCTATTATTTTCTTTGAATGAAAAGCAGATGCATAATAGCAACCTGGAACAGAAAGTGGAGCTTTTCGCTACATGCTGTTCTATGCGCAACAAGCCCACGAGAGGGTGAGCTCAGTCAGCAATATGTGGCAGGGAAACCGCAAACAGTTATGAAGGCCACACACTCCAGCACCGACTGAGCCGCGGCTGTGGGAAGGGGAGCAAATGGTCCTCAGCAAGACCCTATTCAGAGGAACATGGAAGGTGTGAGGGTCTATGATAATGAATCTGTGGTTTGCAACTGGTTTGTCACGTCTCAAAATAAGTAAATCCAGTATGTGTGACTGTTTAGAAAAGCAATGAAGGACAGTTAAGTCTTTCTTGGTTAATTAAGCGATTTTCATCTGGATGTTTGTTTGGAGGAAGGAGCCTCCTGGAAACTAGGATCAGAAAGAAGTGTTTAGTGTGTAAAAATCAGTTCCAGATGATTTTGTGTACATGCCTTGTGTTTAAATTCAGACTATTAAGTCTAGACACTGGAAATCAAACTTACAGGTCAGCAAAAAAAGAACACCCAAGCAGCAAAAAGCTATCATTTCACTGCTACCCTTATTAAAAGGGTACAATATGTTTCCTTCAAATCTATGTTTTATAATTCTCTTCTTTACAACAAAAAGTCTTCTAACAACACAATCAAACACAAATGGTCAGAAGTAATGATGATATAAACCTGAATGTTTAAAGTCTTTGCCAGCTGATGCCAGGCTCAAGAGAATGGCATCAGCTGGCAAAGACTTTAAACATTCAGGTTTATATGACTGAATATGACTGGAAGGTCATAGCAGAAGGGGAGCAGAAGGCTGAGGGAAGAACAAGAGCATAGAGATAGAGTGCAGGGTGCCTGCAGCTTGCTACCAGTCTAGTCCCTAGCCACAGTTTCTTCATCTCTACAAAAAGTATAAGAATGTACATCAGTTAGCCAGGTGCTGTGGCTCATGCCTGTAATCCCAGCACTTTGGCAGGCTGAGGTGGGCAGATCACGAGGTCAGGGGTTCAAGAACAGCCTGACCAACATGGTGAAACCCAGTCTCTACCTAAAAATACAAAAGTTAGCCAGGCGTGGTGGTGCACACCTATAATCCCAGCTAGTGGGGAGGCGGAGGTTGTGAGAGCCAAGAGCGTGCCACTGTACTCCAGCCTGGACAACAGAGCAAGACTCTGTCTCCAAAAAAAAAAAAAAAAAAAAATAAAAAAAAAAAAAAAAAAAAAAAAAAAAAAAAAAAAAAAAAAAAAAAAAAAAAAAAAAAAAAAAAATTTTTCAAAAAAAAAAAAAAAAAAAAAAAAAGAATGTATTTCAGTTTATTGTTCATAATAATAATAATGAACTACAGGAGCATTTGTTATTGTTACACTAGTTAAAAACCACAATAAGAGTACTACTCTTATTACTAACAAATCAAAGAATCTGCTTAATATTAAATCAGTGTAAAGGGCTCTTGGTAGGGAGCCAGTTCCGCAGGCACAACAGCCACCCATTTGCAAAGTCATCAGTCTGGAATTACCAGTCAGACCTCCAGCAGGGAGAAGACCAGTGTCTTACCTTTTTAATGCCTCTGCTGAAAAAAGTGAATGAAAAGATGGTGTCCCTTTTCCAAATGAAACCATCAAAAACCAACATGGGAAGAAGAGGAATCACTGACTAGGATGCTTCTGCACAGAAAACAAGGTGCCTCTCATCTGAAAATATAACATAATAAAGGCGACCAACTGCACAGAACATCACTTAGAGTCTCTCTAATTTTTAGATACTGCCACTGAAGCACAGAGATAACCTGCCCACAGCCACAAGGCTAGTCTGCTTCTGGACTCTATTCTTAGTCATGACCTTGTGCCTGCCCATCATGTTCTGCCATGAAAATAAAAATTCTGAAACAGAAAAATCTAAATCAAAATGTTTTAATTTGTAATAAAAGAAAACAAACTGAGAATCTGTGAAAGGTGTAAAAATTTTCTTCTGTCTAAGGAAAGCTTCATGCCAGATATCTTAAACTCAACATTAATATCCAACACATTTCATGTAAAACAGAACAGTACTGCCACAGTAATTATGCTCCTCAGTTAGATACAAACCTCAAAAGCAGACCTGTCTGCAGATGTTAATCTGCTAACCCTACATAGCACTGTGTATTTGTTTCTGCCAATAAACTATGCTGTTGCCAGAAATTAAACATAAGTTCCTAAGTGCATGTATGATTTTTTGTAATTACTTAATATGTATAAGCCAAACTGATAAACACAATCCTCAATCAAGAAACAAAGCCAATATGAAACAAAAAGATGGCGTTTTTAAATCCCAGAAGACATCACCTGGAGCTCTTCATCATGCCTCTTTCAAGTTCATCCCTATCTAAACCCCTTTGCTGCTTCCTCTGAAGAATCCTGAAGCAGATGCAGCAGCACTCTCACTACTGCAGTTTTCCTGCGAAGGCTGAATTCTATTTGGGGCTGGTGGCGGGCAGGACTTGACTGTTCTTGTTCTTCCCAGCAACGCTTAGATGGGCAGTGAGCTATTGTATTGCCTCTGATACCGTAATCTCCCTCACATCCCTCCTGTGTGGAGCCTTAGTTTGAGGGGGGAAAGGGAATCAAAACCTCCCCTACCCCAACCTCCCCCTCAATGAGGCATGCCTATGGAGACGGTGGCCACTTCTTAGGCCTAAATCTGTGTTCAGAGAGTAGATCCATGCTTTGAGAGATGGTCGCCCTACCCTTCCTAGACTATCGTTAAGGTTAAGAGGCACAGGAACTTATAGAGTCAGAAAGACTTCCAACCAACAGAGTCAGGAAACTAGCAAGGTGGGAACTGGCAATTTCTAAACCCATGGCAACAGCACTCTCTCGGTCTCTCTCCTTTTCATTTCCCAGGACCTCCATCCTGAGGGCTGAACTGATAAAATTCATCTTACCTTTATGGATGATGAAGAAAATGCCACAAGTGAGTTTAATTCTCAAAGGGAAAAGCGAAAGTATCTGATATTGATTACGTCCAAACATTCTCTTGGTGTTTTAGCCAGAAATACAACCGAGCATTTCTGTAGCAATCTATAAGAGACTTTATACATGTATTCATTCCAAAATAATGGGCTTTTAGTTATTAGTTTTTATTAATTTCCATTTTGTCTTTTAAAAATGACATCCAAAATGATGAAAAGCTTCAGGGTACTAGAACACCATAAGATAATCTTCCTGTATTCCTTTCCCCAAAGTACCCAGAGATCAGCTCCAAGAGGAGTGCTCCTCACCAAAAGGTGAAGTCCTTACACAAGGATGTCAGAATCCTAATCAAAAAGCAATAAAGCAAAGTGAACTGTGAGAGAAAGTGGAAAGGGAACGATTGTTTAAATTCACATAAGCAGAGTCCTAACTAGTGACAAAGCTGACTGGAGGACTGTTTTAACAGCATGCACCTTTTATTGCTTTCCAATGCTGAGAGTCAGCAGAACAAGCTACGACTTTGTTAGATAATGAAACACAGATAAAAATTTACGTGTAATTGGTATGTTTTAAACTGGTATTTAAAAGCTATTTATCTCTTAGTTGGGACAGATATTCTTTTAAGTCATTAATTGGCAACCATAAATTTTAATTCTATCCTTGGCCTAATTATCATAGGTTTCAAGTAAGTAGGCTCCAAAACAATGAGGCTTTACTGGTTCAATCAGGAATACTTGTTGAAGGGTTTCCTAAGAAGATTACAACAGGATAAATTAACTCTATCAGCAGAAGCACTGGAATATAAATATCAAATATAGCAGATCCATATATAATAAACATATCTAAGACATGTAAGTAAGTAAAAATGAGGATGTTGCAGATATACAACATGGCGCTGCTTATCAGAACAACACAAAACAATTGTGTGCATGTGTGTGTAAAAACAAAACTGTGAAAGGGGTATGTGTACTAGCAGTGGCTACTTCTAGTAAGGAGGGCAGGACAGGTGGGAGATGACAGGGATTAAGGACAATGATCAAGGGGAATTTTGCCTTTGTTATAAAATGTTTTAAATTATTTAAAATATAGTGTTTATACATTATTTGTGCAATTAAAATATTTTAAAATTTCAGATTTATTTGTCCCCACTAAAACTAATCACAATGAATGATGATTCCTGAGTATTGGAGACGTCTACTACCTAGGGGTGGTGCCAATTATAATCCTAAAAGACACAATCCTAAATGCTATCATCCCACATGCTGAAATCCTGAAAAGACTGGTATACAGGTCTTTAAAAAAAAAAAAAAAAAAGTCATGCAAGTAAAAATCCCTAAAGTCTAAAATCCTGAAAATCATAGTCCCCCAAAACTAAAACCCCAAATGTTGAAATCCTGAAAGCCAAATTCTGGGGAAGAGATTAGCGTGTTTTCAGTTGTGCTCACTACCGCTGTATCATGTTAGTTCTATCATGTTAGACTGAACTATATTATCTTGTTGTTGTCTTTATCTGGAAACGAAGTATGGTTTAAGGAGATGCGTACAAGTGCTAAAGTCACAAGGGGTAGACTAGTAACTTGATGAAGCATTATTTTGGATATGTCTGTAAGGGTGTTTCCAGAGGAGATTAGTATGTGACTCTTAACAGGGTAGGTGAAGATCTGCCCTAAATGGTGGCGGGCAGCATCCAATCAGCCTTGGGCCCAGAGGGAACAAACACAGATGGTAAATTGCTTTCTCTCTGAGAGATGAGACAGACTTTTCTTCTGCCTTGGACATAAGAAACATAATTCCAAGAAAATGCATTATCACAATGTTATGTGTAAGCATTGTGCATGTACATAAAAACATTGAAACTTCTTCAATAAATGAAGAAATGCCTTTTTTCTTAACCTGCATTTGTGAAAGATAAAATTTCTTGAGACCTTGGCTCTTTGGGTGACTGTATTTCTGGCAATGACGTGAGGTTTTTTGATTCATCTTATCAAAAGATGCCTGTCAGGGTATTTTTGATGGCTGCAGTTATAAAAACGGATGCATACAATTTCCAGCAATAGTAATATGCATTCATGCATTTCACTTTTTGACCTATTTCTTTATAAATACAGTTTGTCTGTTCGTAACTGTAATAACTGAGAGACTTCCATTAGTATACCTGAGTGTTTATGCTTGCAAAGGTATATATGGTACTGTTGCCTATTTTTACTGTGTAAAGTGGCCTATAATATGTTCAGTCATATACTTATATGTCTCTAAAATCTTCTTTTAAAATTGTAATAAATATATTTTAAATATTTTTAAAACTTTATTCCAGAATTGTATTTTTGAAATTTTAGTCTTTCAGGATTGTGATTTAGGGATTTTAGACTTTAGGGATTTTAGGCTGGGGCTAGTGAATCACACCTATAATCTCAGCACTTTGGGAGGCAGAGGCAGGCAGCTCACCTGAGCCCAGGAGTTCAAGACCAGCCTGGGCAACACGGCGAAACCCGATCTCTACAAAAAATACAAAAATTAGCTGGGTGCGGACTCCCAGCTACTCAGGAGGGTGAGGTGGAAAGGTTGTTGGAGACTGAGAGGCAGAGGCTGCAGTGAGCCAAGATCATGCCACTGCACTCCAGCCTGGGTGACAAGGCAAGATTCTCTAACTCAATTAATCAGTCAATCAATCTAGACTTTAAGGAGTTTAATCTTTCAAAATTTCAACATTTGGAATCATGGCATTCAAGATGGTGTCTCTCAAGATTATGGTCCAAACCTAAGTAAAGGTACTAGGAAAGTACAACGCCAGACCACAGAAGTTCCTAAAACATATGACTCCATTCTGGTGCAACCATATGTCTATGTGTCAGGCACAATTTCCTAACAACAAATCAAATATAATAGACGGCAAAATGATCTTGGCCTAGGTCAAGCTTATTCATCCTGTGGCCCAGCACAGCTCTGAATGCAGCCAAACACAAATTTGTAAACTTTCTTAAATCATGAGTTTTTTTGAGTGATTTTTGTTTGTTTTTTTTTTTAGCTCATCAGCTATCATTCAAGTTAGTGTATTTTATATGTGGCTCAGGACAATTTTTCTTCTTCCAGTGTGGCCCAGGGAAGACAAAAGATTAGACACCCCTGACCTAGGTCAGTAGCACCAGAAGGATATCGAGACAGGATCTAGTGGCCAGGCTGCAGGAAAACGAAACTGGGAGGGATTTAACACTTGAAAAGAAATAAAAAACACTAGATGAGTTTCTTGTTTATAAAGCTTTTTTTTATTGAAGCCAGAATGTTTCTGGCTGTGCCAGCTGGGGCAACTAAAAGTTGGAAAGAAATCTGCAGCTTCTTAAAGAAACAAGGAAAGTGACAGAAAAAACAATTCCAATGAGAGCCAGAGTCCAGTGCATAAACTGCCTCAATCTCTGGGTGACCCCTAATATCCACATGCATCGAGGAGAGGCCAATCAGTCCAGAAACGACTAAAAGAACTGAAAAGTGACTTCAGGTGCTGCCCTTCACAGGGGTAACAAAGTTGGAGCATACATTCTGCCAACAGAACAGTATGCTAAAGCAAATAAATAAATACATAAATAAATATTCTGTTACATTCCTCAGAAGAAAATATATATTTTTTTCTATATACATATATATATTATATATATTTACATATTTTTTTCTTCAGAGGAATATAACAGAATCAAGAAACCTACCACATACTAAACATGTTCTGAATAAAACCCAAAATTACTAGACCTATGAGGAAAGAGGACAGGGTGATCCATTCTCAAGAAAAAAAAACAATCAATAAAAACCAACCCAAAATGACCCAACTGCCTCAACAACTAGGTAAGAATATTTACAGTCGGCTCTCATTACTATGCCCAAGGGAGGAAAGGAAAATATGCTTGTAATGAACGAACAGGAAGTTATCAACAGAGAATCTTTAAAAATGTGATATGAAAATGTGAAATGAGTAAAAAGAAAATCCAATACAAATGGAAGAGGGAGAGAGAGACACAAATTAAAGAATCAGACAGATGGCAGTGATAAGAACTCAGTCTTACACGGTAGGAACTCAGTGTGACGTTGCTGGCTGTGAAGACAGAAGGATGAGGCCATGAGTTACAAGATACAGGCAGCCTTTAGAAGGTGGAAAGATAACAAAATAGTTTCTCTCCCAGACCCTGCACAGGGAACACAGCTCGGCTGACACCTTGATTTTAGCCTGGTATGACCAATTTTGGACTTCAGACTTCCAGAAATATAAGACAAAACTTTCTATTTTCTTATGCCACTAAGTTTGTGGTACTTTCTTACAACAGCAGTAAGAAACAGAAATGTGCTGAAAGAGGAGAAAAGAAACTGCCAATCTAGAATCCTCCATCCAGCAAAAATAGTCTTTAACAAAAAAGGCAAAATAAAGACATTTTCATATAAAAGAAAACTAACATCATTTATTACCAGCAGACCTGTACAACAAGACATGCTAAAGGACGTACTTCAGGCTGCAGGACAATGACACTAGATGGAAACCTGAAATTTCCTGAAAGGATGAAGAGTACTGGAAATGGTGAACATGCAGGGAAGTATAAAAGAGTCTTTCTCTGAATTTCTTCAAAATATGTATGGGTACTTAAACACAGAAGTAAAATATTGTACCATGGGAGTTTTAAACTATGCAAATATAATATACATGACATCTGTAAGATTGAAGAGTTCATGTTTTACATGAAATGGGACAATGTTAACTTTAGACTGTGAACATTTAATTCTGTGTTTTGTAATCCTAGAGAAACCATTAAAAAAAAACACAGGGAGATATAG